>NW_007783541.1:0-224 GCF_000696425.1 Galeopterus variegatus
TATCCAGAATATACAAGGAACTTAACAACAAAAAACCAAATAACCCAATTTAAAAAGTGGGTAAAGGACCTGAGCAGACATTTCTCAAGAAGAAGACATACAAATGGCCAATAAGCATATGAAAAAATGCTCAACATCACTAATCATAACAACAATGATATATCAACAATGATATATCATCTCACTTCAGTTAGAATGGCTATTATCAATGACAAAAAATAGCA
>NW_007783541.1:2418-2862 GCF_000696425.1 Galeopterus variegatus
AACAGCCAGTAAATAAAATTCAAGTTACAGTGAATGTCATTTTATCTTTACCTTAGCAAGAAATCTTTAAAAAGCAGACTTTGAATTTTAATAAATATTTTCTCATCTCTTTATCTTTAATAGATGCCATTTTCCTCATTTACAATCATGCATGTATGTTTCTTAGCTAACTTTGCCAAACATTGCTGTGAAAGAAGAGGAAATGTATAAAATATTTATATGGTATTCTTTGGCTTTTGGACATTCACATTATTAGAAAATCAATGCACAATTTTGAGAGGGACCTTTGGCTAGGAATGAAATACCTTATGAAAGTATTTTAAATAATTGTACCTGGAGAAGAAAAAGGGGGTTCAAAAAGAGCAATGAAACCTTTTAAGTTTGGTTGTTTATAGGACTGGGAAACTAGATAATATGCAATAATTATTGGCAACATTTAATAAT
>NW_007783542.1:0-511 GCF_000696425.1 Galeopterus variegatus
CCCCACATCCTTCAAGATAATATTGACACATTATAAAGGTTTGTCATTTTGCAGGTTTTCCATAGTTTCTGAACATTAATATTTGCCTCCTAGATCATCACACAAAAAGATATCCTCGCATCTTGTTATAACTATGTCCTCGCAGTCCTTATATTTGGGTAGCCTTATAAGATTTACAACAAGGTCCTTTGGAATAACAGGACTTGGCTGTGATTCAAGATGGATTTGCCTTACAATGAAATATCTCTGGAGTGTTGTAAGATGATTTCAAAGCATTTTTAAACACATTTATTTATTTTTTATTATGGCATTAGTTTTATGTACTTAGAGGTGATATTTTGTACTTTTTGGAGGATAAATATTTTTTTCCATTTATGTTCATTAATGTGATGAGACTCATCCAGTTTTGTATTTCTAATATTCATGATAATTAGTGTTACCATCCCTAAAACTTTTTTATAGTTCTTGAGTTACTGGGTCTGTTTTGTTATACTCCTAATTAATAGATAAC
>NW_007783542.1:2374-2862 GCF_000696425.1 Galeopterus variegatus
TACTCCCAGAGACCTAGACAACTTTTGTCACTGAAGCAGCAAAAGCCAGAGAGATTCCTTATCTTCAAGCCTTCTATCTCTGATGGTGTTCTTCTGTCAAAACTGTCTTATGTCTCAAATTCTCCTAGCTCATGCCCGACCTTCCATTCCAGACTTGGATCAATCTTTTGATCCGTCAGACCACTCTTCTCCCCGACCACCTCTTTATGCTCCAGATCCTCCACCAGCCCCTTCACCTTTTCTCTCTGTTCCCCATACATGGTCTTGAGACACTCATCCTCAGCCACCCAACCCTTCTCCTTCTCCGTCTTCATCAGGTGACAGCCCAGCCTCAGCTCCAGATCCTTTATACCCCTCTATGAAGTGGCTGGGATGGAAGAAATTGTCCAGGTCCATATCCCCTTTTCTTTTTCTGATCTCTCCCAAATCAAAAAATGACTGGGATCTTTCCAGTCTGACCTGGACAGATATCTTAAGAAATTCAGGTA
>NW_007783543.1:0-396 GCF_000696425.1 Galeopterus variegatus
CCTACAGACTTTGGTGGACAACAAGAGTTTGACTGTTTTGACCTTTGCCTTTAAGATAAAACCCATAAACCCATTCCTTTTAAGCAATAGGTATTTAGGCAAAACCCATAAAGCACAAAGATTACGCACGAGTGGCCTGGGAGTGAGGTAACTGGTGAAATACGAAGATTTGGAGCAACCTCTTTGTGGCCACACCATAGAAACAGTACATTCATTTTGGGGGCTGGGGCTCTTCCTTGAACCCCAGGATACTTGCCTGGGCACTAGGGATTCCTGGAAGTTTTAACCAGGCTCTCATTTTTCCTTGGGGATTAGAGCCAGTCCCTGATTTTCTCAGCCTGTCCCCTGCTCTGTCCCCTTCCCCAGACATCTCTGAGTGCTGTGCTTTTATCCACC
>NW_007783543.1:2426-2862 GCF_000696425.1 Galeopterus variegatus
TAGTGGCGTATACCCCAGAGTGTCCCTCCAGAGCCCTTACTTGCAACCCCATGCTGCATTCTTCCCTCATTCATTCATATTCATTCATTCATTCCTCCATCTGCCTATCACACATATGCACCAAACATCTCCTCTGCCCCTGGTGCTCAGATGTCCTCATCTGCAGGGAGGATTGTAATGGAGTTGAGCCCAAGTTGCCAAGTGCCCCCAGAAGAGGAGAGAGGAGCCTCTTGTGGTGCTTTCCGGGGGTGGGTTTTTCTTTCCTGCCTCCTGTGCCCAGCACTGTGCGTGGCACCCCCTGGGAAGCTCTCAACGAACCTCACAGGTAATGAGAGGTCCTGGCTGCTCTGCATTTAGATGTCCGCACTTAGATCCTCCACCAGGGGGCAGGGTTGAGGCAGAAATGGCCTGAGCCAGCCGGGCCAGCCCTGGGGGC
>NW_007783544.1:0-469 GCF_000696425.1 Galeopterus variegatus
TGGAGTCTCACAGTGAGGTGGGAAACATTCAAGTAAACAGCTCATCTCGATCTGACCTCATCGATGAGATGATAGAGACGAGCTCAGAATGCTGTGGGAACGCAGAGGTAGGGCCGGTGGCCTCCTGGGGTGGAGATCAGGGAAGACTTTTCTGGAGAAACTGTTCCGGGTGAGCCTGAAGACATGTAAGAATGCGGAAACCAAACCCCCTGGGTCCGGAGGTGGGCAGTGCCATGGTGTTATCGAAAATCAGCATTCTGTGTGTGTTTGAAAATTAACCTATCAAAGATTCTTAGTTTTTACATGTAAGGTAATGTTTTCAAAGAGGAAAATCTTTAGGCAAATTACTGATTCTAAGAGAATCTTTTATGCCAATTGAGTTCATTATAATTTGATCAATAAGGTCATGGTCACAGGTTAATTATCACAAGGTTGGTGAATAAAATTAACTTCCTGTAGCAATCATAAA
>NW_007783544.1:2362-2862 GCF_000696425.1 Galeopterus variegatus
TGTGTGTGCGTGTGTGTGTGTGTGTTTCACTCAATCACAGGTTGTTTCCTTACATTTATCTAAATCTTTGGCCATAAAACACCCCTGATACCTGTGGGGTCACCTCCCTGAGGAGTTTGGAGAAAGACAAAGAGGCCCAGAAAAAAAGTTTTAGAAAGGAAAATATAAAGGCAAATGAATAAAGTAGAGGAGAAATAGGCAAACACAAAGCAGATCATAGCAACAGTGGAAGTGAGAATTGGAGATAGAAGTTATTTTTAAAGACAAGAAATGAAACCACAATGAAAGCAACACAGCGGGTTTGAGGTTTCAAGAAGAGAGGCCAAGCCAGCAACCCCTTACTGCTCACAGGGCAGCTTGGGGACGCACTGAAGGCTGGGCACCAGCTACCAGGCTAGCAGGTTCAAAGGCTGACTGTGGGATTGAGAATGTTTTTATCAAAATCAAAAAGAAAACAATGCAATGGACTCTGGCTCTGAGGCTACTTAACAGTTCTCTCG
>NW_007783545.1:0-633 GCF_000696425.1 Galeopterus variegatus
GAATTCTCACAACACGTTTACAATGCAGGCTGCAATGGGCTTCCCCAGAGAACTTTCAAACCTCAATTCCTACAGGCTAGATTTGAGAAACACATTCTGCTACTTCTTCCCTTAGAGTTAAACTTGCTTCTAAAAGTTCAAGCTCCAGTGAGTGTTTCTGGCAGAGATATATAACACACTTTTCGAAGTCTCTTTGAATGGCTTTTGCAGTGTGATTTCACATAGACTTTTTGAAAAAAAACTGTTTTGAGCTCTAACTTTGTTCTAACTACCAGTTCTTTGGCTCAGTGAGTTATGCTGGATGGTAAATGGGGAAGCTTCTCTCTCTTTTTTTCAGAGAGATTTTGAAACAGAATTCTCACAACCCGTTTCCAATGAAGGCTCCAATGGGCTTCCCCTTACAACTTGCAAACCTCAACTCCTACAGGCTAGATGTGAGAAGCACATTCTGTTGCTTGTTCCCTTAGAGTTAACTTGCTTCTAAGAGCTCAATCTTCAGTGAGTGTTTCTGGCAGACATATACAACACAATTTTCGAAGCCTGTTTGAAGGCCTTTTGCTGTGTGATTTTGCATAGACTTTCCAAAACAAAACTGTTTTGAGCTCTACTTCTGTCCTAACTATGACTTCTACC
>NW_007783545.1:2448-2862 GCF_000696425.1 Galeopterus variegatus
GCTGCTTTTCCCTAAGAGTTAAACTTGCTTCTAAAAGCTCTACCTCCAGTGAGTGTTTCTGACAGAGATATACAACACAATTTTCCAAGCCTGTTTGAATGACTTTTACAGTGTGATTTCACGTAGAATTTCGGAAACAAATCTGTTTTGGGCTCTACCTTTGTTTTAACTACCACATCTTCAGTTCAGTGAGTTATGCTGGATTCTAAATGGGGAAGCTTCTCTGACTCTTTTTCACAGAGGTTTTGAAAAATAAATCTCACAACCCGTTTCCAACGAAGGCTCCAATGGGCTTTCCCACAGAACTTGCAAACCTGAATTTCGACAGGCTAGATGTGAGAAGCATATTCTGCTGCTTCTTTCCTTAGAGATTAACTTGCTTCTAACAGCTCAACCTCCATTGAGTCTTTCTGA
>NW_007783546.1:0-306 GCF_000696425.1 Galeopterus variegatus
GTAAGTCTCAAAGTTGGATGATGTCAGTCCTCCAAATCTGTTCTTATTCAATATTTTTTTTTCATGATCGTACATTACTATTTATTTTATCAAAGGCTTTCCATTGTATACTATTAAAACTGGTATTAACTTTCTTGATGTAAAATAATGTTTATTTCTTTTCTTATTAACAAACTAGGAGATGCTTCTTATAGAAAATTATTAAATAGAAGAATAAAAATATCACCCACAATACCACTCTGAAATAAAAAATTTGTTAGGCTTCTATCCAGTCCCTCTTATATCTCACTCATCTCTCTTTTTTTT
>NW_007783546.1:5826-6443 GCF_000696425.1 Galeopterus variegatus
CACAGGGTATAATTGCAATTTGAGGTCGTGGGCATGCTGATAGTATTGATCTGATCATCACATCTTGGGCACAGGTGCTGAGAGTCATCTCTGTGTCCCATAAATATGTATAATCAATTTTTAAAAATGCATGAATCAGAAAAAAATCAAGCATATTTTTAAATAAAATGTTTTAATGTGGATTATATAAAACATTCATCTTACAATTTAGAAGTGAAAACTAAATATTTATTGTAGAATAAAACCATGTATTTTAGTCCACTTTTGCTTCTATTACAAAATGCCAGAGACTGGATAATTTATAAAGAACAGAAATTTGTTTTTTCACAGTTCTGGAGGCTGGGAAGTCCAAGATCATTTTGCCAGCAGATATCCTGTCTGGCGAGGGCCTATTCCATACATGGAGTTTTGTCATGGCAATCTCACATGGTACAAAATGCCAGAGACTGGATAATTTATAAAGAACAGAAATTTGTTTTCTCACAGTTCTGAAGGCTGGGAAGCCCAAGATCATTTTGCCAGCAGATATCCTGTCTGGTGAGGGCCTATTCCATAGATGGAGTTTTGTCATGGCAATGTCACATGGTGGAAAATGTGGAAGGGCTAGTTAGCTTCTT
>NW_007783546.1:8374-8688 GCF_000696425.1 Galeopterus variegatus
GGGTGATGAATTATATCATGATACACTTGAAACCTTGAAAACTAGACTAGAGTTTAAATTGTGGAGCTAGAATAGCTATTTGGGCCTACCATTCCTGAAAGGGTATTTGAATTGCTTAAGCATTGCCCATTGGCTGACCATCTCTTTTAGCCAGCTGCCTGCTTCTTGGTAGAGAAATAGGAAAAAACACAAAAACCTTGGAGATGTTCTCGAAAATTATGAGCTCCCAGGAGAAATTAGTTGTGTATTTGGAATCCAAGATCATTATTAAAAAGCATAGTTGTAGAAACTTAATACCATCATCCACCTGAAAT
>NW_007783547.1:0-262 GCF_000696425.1 Galeopterus variegatus
CATGGATTTGTCACCCCTTTTCCCCTGGGTGATGGAGCTGCCAAAGATTACTCAAAGCCCAACTCTTCTGAGTGGTGAGAAGCCCCAAAAAGGGGTTAATCTCCCACAACACTCAAGAGTGAGGCATTCCTTCCATTTGGGAAATTAACCACGAATTGGGTTCTCTTCCTGCATTTATTCTCCAGACCAAGAAGTTACAGCAAGAGAGCATAGGTGGGGTTTTTGCTAAGTATAGTTTAACAAGTTTAACAATAGAAGCTGG
>NW_007783547.1:2209-2862 GCF_000696425.1 Galeopterus variegatus
AGAGCCACACAATCTAATCATGTCTTCAAGGACCCACCTTTCAATTACCATCGTAGGATTTCCCACCCTCTTAACACTGTCAGAGGGGGTTAAGTTTCTAACACACGGACTTTGGGGGACACAATTCAATCCACTGCACAGGACAATGAGCAGCTTGGATGAGCCTGCTGGGTCTCTTCCATCTTCCCCTCTGGATCCCAGCCACCCTCTGCCCCACTCGGTGCCCTGGGAAGCTGCCCCGGGCCACTGCATTGATGGGCTACTGTGCCCTGTCTGCTGAGGTTGTCAGCAGCCACGGGTCTTTATTGCCCGGCTCCCTCCTCTGGCTCATCGCTCTTTTCCTGCAGTTACCTTGCTCTGGCCACCTCTGATTCACAGGTTTCAGTTGCTCTTCTCCTCCCCCACTTCCTGAGCCGCTCCCTCTCGGTGCTGTCCTTAAGTGGTAAGGGTGTCTAGCGTTCCTAGACCCAGGCTTTGACACCATCCCTTTGGCTTCCGGCACCTTAGTAAATTATCTCTTTGTTAAGCTCCCCCACAACACCAGGTTGGAGCATGCCTTTGCTTCTTGCCAGGGCCCTTCCCGGCACAGCAACATCCTTGCAGAGTCCTCAAGGTAGAACTAATCCCATCCTGGAAGGCCAGGACATCAGAAC
>NW_007783548.1:0-380 GCF_000696425.1 Galeopterus variegatus
TATGTGGGATCCAAACCCTCGGGCGGGAGCGCCGCCGCACTTCCCAAGCGGTGCACTTATCTAGTGCGCCACCGGGCCGGCCCTGTCCTCACTTTTTTGTACACTGAAGTCTGGTATATGGAGAAGGGTGGGGGGGACTGTAGGAGGACTGATAGAGGCATATTCCCTGGTTTTACAGTTACTTTGTAAATGCATTCAGGGCCTGATAAAATAGGTAACCACAGGTAATCTCTATGACTTGGAATCTTAGGCCTCTCCTTAACGTTTTTTTTTTTTAAAAAGATGACCGGTAAGGGGATCTTAACCCTTGACTTGGTGCTGTGAGCACCACGCTCAGCCAGTGAGCGAACCGGCCATCCCTATATGGGATCCGAACCCGG
>NW_007783548.1:1299-2862 GCF_000696425.1 Galeopterus variegatus
GGCTGGCCCTCTCCTTAAGGTTTGATTGTGGTTCCCACAACAGTAAGCTAGGAACCCTTGGTTATATAAATTATTCTCCAACCTTACTATTTCAGAAAGATGCTAGTCTGTGACACTTGCTTCTCTTTTAATAGGTATTTTGATAATGAAATAAAAAAAAAATTCATGGTGCAATGAGCACTTATTACTGATTTCCTGAAGTTTACAGTTAATATCTTGAAAACTAACACCTAAAATAAAATTTCATTGTTATCCATTGCAGTATTGGACTTAAAGAGTAGCCCTTAAGTTTAGAGGGGTTTGTTTGTTCATAAATTAATTGTCATATGTGTTCATTAACTACCAGTGCCTCAACAAAATATTTGAGTTTCAACAAAATTTTAAGTAAAATTTTAAATAGCCCAATGTTTCACATGGATATTGCAGAGTTTGTCTTAGCTATAAAAGCTGGTAATTGTATCCATTGTCTTAAAGGTTTTTTAAAAATTAATTATCCATAAGAGTAATTGACTGCATTTAAGATATTATAGACTCTAGGGCCTTGCCTTCTTAAAAGTAAGCTCCTTGGACCTGCAGTATCAGTATCACCTGGAACCTTGTTGAAGTGCAGAATCCCAGGACTTAACTCAATCCATCCAGTCAGAATCTAAATTTTAATAAATCCCTAGGTTATTGGAATGCACGTTAAATTTGAGATGCACTGCTTTAACTTGGGGCTTTTTGCTTCTGAAGTTACAAGTCATTTTTTGAGAATTCCAGTTCTATTTAGATGCCCTTGCACACCCTGCAGCCCCTTAGAATTCAGTCAAAACCAGCATAATTTACCCATAGATTTCTTAAATAAAGTTCATCCTAAACATGAATTGATTTCTTTGAATGGCAATGAACTAAAGGTCTCATCCTGGGAATGCCTAAAATATCTGGGAAGGAGGCAGAATGAGTCCCAAATATAATTTTGATTGCTAAGAATCAGGATAGAGATCCTACAAAAATCAGGAAGTTCTCGACTGATCTAAGTGTCTACTATGTGGAGAGTTTAAGATTAGGGAAAGCATAATCATTATTAGAGAATTAGTATGCATCAACTCTTCCTTAAACACACCAGGCCTGTCCTGCTTTCGAGTCTTTGCTCCAGCTCTTCCTCTTCCTCTTCCTGGGTGTTCTAACCCAGTTATCCACTCACTGGCCTTCTTTAAGTCTTTCCTTACCTGTTAATTATTAGAATCACCCTCTTACTACAACCTGTATGCATTCCCTTAATTCCTTTTACCCTGAACTACATTTTCTTCTATAGCTTTATTAGTTTTTAACATACTATATACACTTCTTATTATGTTTATTGCTTATTATTTGTTTTTCCACACCAGCATATAAACTACATGGGGACAGGGGTCTTTGTTTTGCTTGATGTTACATGCTGCAGTGGATTAAATTGTGCCCCCCAAAACTCCCTAAAGGTTGAATTATGTCCCCCAATTTTTATGTATTAGAAACTTAGCCCCCATGTGACTATTGAGAAGGTGGGAAATCCTATTATGGTACTTGAAAGGTGGAGGCTTGAAG
>NW_007783549.1:0-838 GCF_000696425.1 Galeopterus variegatus
TGTCCTCCATGCCAGGAAACCTTCTCTGACCACCAGTAGAGAGAAACCACTCAGCCACTCACTGCCACATCATCCTTTTAATCCTTAATTCTTGACAAAGCACTTATAAAATAAGCTCTAATTCTTGTTTTTGTTTGATGAAGGCCCATTTTCTCCACTGGAGTATAAATTCCATAAGGACAGGTACCCTGCCCACTGATTTACTACTACATCCCGGCACCTAAAACAGCAGGGACTCAGTAAATATTTGCAAAAATGAATAAATTTAACTTGAGCAGGGAAGTAAGAGCAGAAGTTAGCCAGCTGAGGTGCCAGTAGGGAGGAATTGTTGCTTGTGCAGGAAAATTAATGTTTCAGTGCCCAGAGGCAGGAAGATACTTAGCGCATTTAAGAAACTAAAGTAATACGTCCAAAGGAAAGGAGAGAGAGGAGTGAGGTTAGGTAGGGTCCTCATGCTAAGGATGTTCTCAAAGAGCAGCAGGGAGTTTTATAAGGGATCTAAGCTTTGGAGTAACAATACATTTCCTGACAAAAATTCTCAAAAAAGGCTTGTATCAAACTAACCTCATACATGCTGTACTAGGTTGAATAATAGCCACTGAAAGATATCAGCTTGTAAACATTATCTTATTTGGAAAAAAGGTCTTTGAAGATATAACTCGCCTAAGGATCTTGAGATGAGATCACCTTGGATTATCCAAGTGGGTCTGAAATATTGTCACAAATGTCCACATAAAAGGGAAGTAAAGATATAACACAGACTCACAGGGGAGAAGTCTATGTGAAGATGGAGGCGGATATTTGAGTGATGTGGCCACAAGCCAAGGAATGCCTGGAG
>NW_007783549.1:2274-2862 GCF_000696425.1 Galeopterus variegatus
TCTGGCAAAAACTCAAAGGTAGGCAGAGGAATGGGAAAGCTTTAGAGTGGAAGAAAGGGAAAGGTTTCAGGTAAGCTGTGGTGGAGGCTATTGGTGTGGGGATGCTGGAGGTGGCGAACTGGAACGGCCATCCTGTGAGATTTGTGACGGGTACATATTTAGATTTTTCTAGCTGGTGCTAAGTTGGAAGTGGGGACAAAAATCAGGGGAGCTGCTGATTACTAATTAAGTCCTGGTCATTTGGGGCTGATTGTTACAGGGGTTGTTGTTTGACTTCCTGGATTGTTACTAGAGATAGCTGTCTGACTTTTTTACAAATCTGATTTATAGTATGCTGCCTTTGTGGCTGGTTAACATAGAAAACGGGTCGGTTTCCTGGGCAGGTTTCTGCAGGTTGTGAGTCAGAGTTCTATTTTTTATTCCATCTGTATATTCAGTTTTTCAAGGTGGTCAGACTTCACAAAAACTAAGAAGGCATTTGTACTTGGGCTGAACGATGTGGGCCATACGGAACATTAGGAGGAGAGTCTCTGAGCATCTGTGATTTGTTCAAACCTCTCACTGAAGACACACAGGTTTTTTATGAGA
>NW_007783550.1:0-2862 GCF_000696425.1 Galeopterus variegatus
GAGGAATTTCAGCAAAGTCTTGGAAACTATGAAACAGAATAATTTAAAAAGTTAGAGAGGAAGAATGCTACCACCATGAGAGGGAGGCCATAGGCAGAGAAGCACCCAGTGTAGAACCAAACCACCCCCACCATCTTGCTCAGCAGGCAGGAGGAGAGGGGGCACTGTGATAGGGAAGCTCAAGGTAGGCAAGTGTCCCAGTCAGCCTCAATGCACCCCACCAGCCAGTGCAGGAACCAGGAGGAGCACTGCCAACAGAACAGGGAGGCTTGAACCACTTCCACAGAGGTGATCCAAAACCACTGCTCCTACTGCTTCTATTGCCACAAGGGCAGGTTGCCACTGCAGTAGCAGCTGTGACCTCCATGCAGGTGGCTCATCACATACTCAACTACATTGACAAAGGAGAGTCACTAGAAGAACCTAGAAATAGAGGAGGAAGTCTTTCTCCTCAAAGTCCACTCCAGAGAAATAGAAGAAGCAAGTGAGCTACAAGATTACAAGAAATCAATGTCAAAATATGAGAAAAATGAAAATTTCAGGAAAATATGACATCACCAAACGAATATAGTAATTCTCAAGTACCTGACCCTACAGGACAGGAAACCTTTGAAATGAATAAAAAGGAATTCTGACTAACAATCTTGAGGAAACTCAATGAAATGAGAGAATCCTCAGTAAGACATCACAATGAAACAAGAAAAAATATCCAGGACATGAAGGAGGAAATTCACAAAGTGAAGAATACCATGAAAAGGAATGTAGTAGAACTCCTGGAACTGAAATACTCATTCAATGAAATAAACACAACTGAGAGCTGAAGTGGAATCTTACAGCAACCAGAAGAAAGAATTTCTGATTTCTAAAAAATTCTCTTAAAAAAAAAAAAACAGGTAGACAAAAATAAATATAAAAAAAGGGAAAAAATAATTTTTGAAAAGAGGAGAAAGTATATGAGAGCTAGCAGACAAACTTAAGCACATGTACATTGGTATCATGGGTGTTCCAGAAGGGGAGGAGAAAGGTAAAGGCATTGAAAATCTATTCATTGTTATAATAATGGGAAACATCCCAAGTATAGGGAAATACACAGACCTTCAGATCCAGGAAGCTCAAAGATCCCCAGACAAATTCAATACAAAAATATTTCCAGGACATGTTATAGTCAAACTGGAAAAGCTCAAAGACAGAGAAGGAATCATAAAAGCAAATGAAAAATGCATCAAGCCACTTATAAGTGAGACCCCCATCAGATTAACAGCAGACTTCTCAGTTGAAACTCTACAGAGAAGCAGAAAATGGGATGCATGAAGGCGGGAAAACCCACAATGAGAGAAAGAAACTGCTCCAACAGTTTCTAGCCTCGGTCACTTCAAAACTGGAGCTGGTGATTAAATGGAGCAGGAGCTGGTGAAAGCCACAGCTGTGCCCTTCATATGAAGTTTCTTGGAGGTGGCAGTGGACAAGAGGGTCTTGGTGGCCCCCAGGCCAGCAAGACGAGTAATAGTGTTTTTGTGGACACATAGGAGCAAGGAGCCACAACAACTGAAGATAAGAAGCCACATTATAATAATTCTTATTATAAGATAAGAATATAGAACTGCAAGTGGTGCAGTTTGCTGAAAACACTCAAGTCCAAACCAGAGTTTCTACACAACCCAGGTGCACTGGATCTCACAAGAGCCTGAAGAACCTAAAATGTCAACCACTGAAATCTGAGCTGCACCAAAGCTTTCCCCAGGGAATCTGCAGCAAAGCAGCAGTTTAGCTTAACAACAGAGCTCAAGTACTGGTCCCCACAGGAAAGCCCCCCATTTTATCAGTAAGAAAAAGACACCACAAATGGAAACCAAAACCAACCAGGAATAGCTACTCTTATATAAGATAAAATAGACTTTAATCTAAAATCCATAAAAAGAGACAAACCTCACCACCTAAAGCATAAGGGACATGAAAATCAACTACAATGTCTATTGAGAAGTTAAAATATAAAAGGGAAAAAAAAAGCTGATAGAAACCAAAGTTAAAAAATTTACATAATATTATAAAATAAATAACTGGCTATTATTTTTCTGTAACGTATTATCCCTATATTTTTGGCCGCACACTCTTTGACCATCTTTTCGTATGACAAGTACATAATATTATTTCTTACAGAGAGAACAGAAAGATAATTCAGTGTTTCCTCTAAAAAGAGAGACAAAGAAAGCCACTATATAATGATAAAGGGATCTATTCAGCAAAAAGACACAACAATGATTAATATAAATTCACCCAACACTGGAGCAACCAGATATATATGTCAAGTACTATTACAGCTAAATAGATACAAAGCCCCCTGAAATAAGTGTGGGGGGCCTGAGCACCCTTCTCTCAGAGTTGTAGAGTTCTTCCAGGAAACAAATCAACAGAGAAAGGCAGGATTTAAACTACAGCTTGATCAACTACACGTGGAAGAGATCTATGCTAGTCTCTTAAAATGAACTGGGAAGTATTTCTTTTTATTCAATCCACAGAAAAATTGTGCATGATATTAGAATTCAGTGAAAAATAGAAAAGGTTTTATTTCACAGAAAAGGTTTCAATTATGAATTCAATTACTCTGAGATTGGTAAGAAGATTAAAATCTCTATTTATTCTTGAGTCCATTAATTTTTTTAAGACTTTATCCCGTATATCTAAGTATCCAAATTTGCTGATACATTATTCTTCATAAAAGTCTCCTTCTAAAATTGGCAGGATCTATAATGATTTCCACGTTTCGTTACTAAAATTAGTTATTTTTGCCTTATCTCTGTTGTTTTTTCTTTGAATAATTATAGGAGATTTTAATCAGTTTTATCAGTTTTCTCAATGAACAAT
>NW_007783551.1:0-253 GCF_000696425.1 Galeopterus variegatus
TTACTGCCCACCATACAAGAAAAAATAAATCTAAGGTGATTATAAACTTAAACGTAAAAGTTAAAACATGTTTCTAGAAAAAAAATTACATAACATTTTTGTGATCTATAGATAGGCAAAGATGTCTTAGCTAGGACACACATGCAATGCTAACCACAAAAAAAAGATTACATCTTGTGAAAAGACATTATGAAGAAAACAAAAATATTTTACATAGACTTGAAGGAAAAATAAATAAATATGTGTGTGTGTG
>NW_007783551.1:2450-2862 GCF_000696425.1 Galeopterus variegatus
ATACTGCCATTTGCAGCAACATGGATGGACCTAGAGAGAATTATATTAAGTGAAATGAGTCGGGCACGGAAAGAGAAATATCAAGTTCTCACTTATTTCTGGAAGCTAAAAATAAATAAATAAATACAAAAATAAACTGGGGGAGGGGAGGAGAAGAAGACACAACAATTACAATTCCTTGAACTTGATAGGACAAGTGAACAGACGAGGTTGTTGGGAGGGAGGGGGGAGACGGGGGAGAGAGGGAGGTTTTGGTAATGGGGCACAAAAACAACCACATTGTATGTTAACAAAATAAAATAAAATTTTTTAAAAACTTAGATAAGGTTAGAAATACACTTAGAAAAGTATAACATATCAAAATAAACTCAAGAAGCAAAAAGCATAAATTGTCCTGTAAATAATAAAGTAT
>NW_007783552.1:0-2862 GCF_000696425.1 Galeopterus variegatus
GCTTAGTGGAAGCCCTAAGGCTAAGAACAGACTAGCAGGAGCATCACCATGATTGTGAACAAGTTTCCATTTCCTTGGGCACAGAGCCTTCCTTGAAGTCAGGGGTGGCCGCAGGCCTGAGCTCTGTCCCGTGGAATATGAGCAGAAGTGACATGAGCTGCTTCCAGGCCCGGCCCATAAAAACTTCCCACATGCATCCTGCATGCCTTTTTGTCTCTCTGTCTGTCTCGAATGGAGAGCAACCCCACGGCAACTTGGGTATCCCCAAGATAGGGAAGATGGCAGAATCACAAGACAGAAGGAGCCTGAGCCCCTGGATCACCACTTGGAAGAATGTTGTTCCACCAGGAAACCTGCACTGGAGTTTGACGCGAGTGAGAAATAAACCTTGAAACCGCGGGTTTCTGTCTTACCGTAGCTTATGCAATGTGGATGTGTAGACAGGGCGAGGATTGTGAGGAGAAAAAGGAATTAGAGGAGTAAATAAGCTGGCAATGAACAAGACAAGAACACAGTCATACTCATAAGTTTCTGTTCCTTACCATGAAAGGTAAATGTGGTTTATCTCCTTCTGAACTCAGTAATAAAACATGAGCCACAAAAGGGAATTATATGCCCACTGCTGTAGAAAACAGAAAAGTCTAACATTAGTGTGACAAGATTTCTTTCACAGAAGGAGGAAAAAAAAGAAAGTGAGGTACAAAGAAAATTCTCAAGCTGGCTGGAGAATCTAAAGTCAGATGAATCATGTCTCGGCCCCAGAGAGAGAGAGAGAGAGCTCAAGGGACTTGGAGGACATATGAGCAGTCTCAAAGGCTGAGAAACATCTCAGACTCGGGGGCCTCAGACCCAGGGAAGTGTCTGATGAAACCATCTAAATCACAGATTTATCCGAAGACAAAAGCTGTGTCTTCTCAGTACGTGATCAGGGTTTAAAGAAAAATCTGAGCTAGTATAATAGTTAGTCAAAAGTGATCAGAAGAGGTATACCAGAAGAGACTCTCCTCCAAAATAACATCAAAATTGTTCTCATCAGGGGTTCCCCATTCCACCAGCATCAGAATCATTGGGACGCTTGTTGAAATGAAGCCTTCTTTATTCTTAGTTATCAAAAACTGGAAACAACCCAAGTGTCCATCAACAGGAGAATGGATAAACAAAATGTGGTATATGCATGTGATAGAACATAATTCTGCAATAAAAATGATGAGCTACTGATACATGCAACATGTACCAATCTAGAAACTTTATGGTGAGCCAAAGAAGCCAGACATAAAGGCACACACAGTCCTGTGTGTTTCCTTCACAGCACCGTGGTTCACACATATGCCTCCTCTTTCCTGGATTTGCTCTCCCTCCTCTTCTGCCTGACAAACTCTTCCTCATCCTTCAAAACCCAGATCAAATGTCACCTCCTCTCTGAAGCCTTCCCAGATACCCCCCTAGAACTCCGTCATTTTCCTCTTTTGTCTTCCTGCTGCACTTTTCTGACACGTGTCTTTTCACCCATGGCATTGAATGGCAATCATCCTGTGGGAGTCTCTCTCCCATCACTGGAAGGTGAGCACATTGAGGGTAAGAACATGTCACTGTTCGTCCTTCACACACCCTTGTCCTCCCAGCACTGTCACAGTGCTGAGCACAGAGGAGCCCCTCGATTTTCACTCAAGTAAGTGAGGAAATGTGTTAATGAACAAACTCAATCTGGAGGCCTCAGCATCCCATTAAGGGAGATAAAATCCACCAGCTACGAGAAGCTCTCTGTATCCGATGGCCCATCTATCTTGGTTTGTTTGCTCTGCAAGTGACATTTGGAACGTTTCCTCAATGTGTTTAAGAACTAACTACACCAACTTAATGAGCAGGCTCTGGTGTGCATGAGCCAGTCAGGGTGCCGGTGTGTTGCTGGGGAATATGGAAGGCAGGCGGACATCCAGGCTCATGAGCCAACCCAGAAGCAGCAGACCCCCTGCCAGGCAGAGAGTAGGTGGCAGAGGAGCCAGGTGACAGCCCAGGAGCACTTTCACACTCCACCCACGGCTCATCCCATGGCCACCTGTGAAGCACACAGGGCAGCCAGTTCAAATCTCTCTTTTTTTTACTGGAGAAAATAAAAGTCTCAAAAAAGTTAGGGTGGGAGCCAGTATCAGGAGCAGAGCACGAAGCAGCCATCACAAAGCAGAAATTGGCTTAAGTCCCTTCTTTAACATCTTTGTGAGAATCATAAACTCAGTTCCATATATTCCTCATGCTTCATTTTAAGAAGCAGCAAGTAAATAGCCCCAGGCTCACTCAGTAGAGGGGCAAGGACTGGAATCTGACCTTGCTATGGTGGGGGAAAAATTCTGCATGGTACAAAAAAAGAGGATCTAGGGCTACAAAACATCAAGGATCTGAAAAGAGTTATGGACCCTCTCACCAGGAAAAAAGTGACCTTGTATAAAAGCCAGAGTCTACAAGGCCCTCTGAAATTTGCAGGGATTATCCAGGGGTTCATGGTTTCTGGGTAAGAACCCCTGAACTAGATGGTCCTACGGTTCTTCCAAATCTTGCCAATCCCTAATTCATCTTTTTTTAAAAAAAGAATAAAAGTGCTTAGTAGAGACTGCAACATAGTAACTACTCACTAAATGAAAACTATTAACCATAATGGTGTGAAAATAAATGTGGAAATAGTCTCCTACAATTTTAGGGGATAGAAACTCAATTCAAATTAGCTTAAACAAAATAGAGATTATTGGGAGTATCCAGCTTTAGGCATAGCTAGATCCAGGTGCTCAGACAAATTCATCTAGAATCTTGATCTTCACCTCTTGGTTCATCGTTCTTGGATGTTGGCTCTATTCTCAGCCAGCATCTCTC
>NW_007783553.1:0-1525 GCF_000696425.1 Galeopterus variegatus
GGGTTGCGATCTGTTGCCGGACACGAAAAAAGACAAAAAGGAAAAAAAAAAAAAAAAAAGAAGCACTCACATGGGTCCAGGGGTTCTCTGATTCTGGTTGGTGTGAATGGGAATGAACAGGGGCAGGGGCGGAGGGTGGGATTCCTGTTAAGAAGTGGGTTCCTGAGTCTCACCTCCGGGGCTGCCCATGCAGTCGATCCAGGTAGGGCCTAGAATCTGCATTTAGCAGCCCACGCCCCATGATCTGATGCGGCAGGTTCTTGAAGCCAGAGACCTGCTCAGGGCTGTGTGGTCTCACACCTGTCCCCCCAGGCTGCAGTGACCTTCCTGGGGCTTTGCTGGCTCTCGCCTCCTCTCCCCACATTTGGCAGAGTCAGCACGGGAGACGGGCGCCCGCCCTGGGTGTGCAGGTGCTCCGCAGAGTCTCTTCTGGGGATTCTTCTAAAGCATTCACCACCCTTCCCTTCCTTTGAGTTTCATTTCTCTGGGACGATGGTGACAAATGCCAAAGACATGTCTGGACCACAATTTGTAAATTTGGGCAAAAATGCCTTGAAGTCCAAACAAGAAGTTCTGCAATTTGAAGCCCAGCTCTGTCGTCGTTGTTGCATGGAAGTGGTGCTGGTGCCGTGGGACACGGTGTGGGCGGGGAGGAGGGGCCACCTCTTCGACACTTTGCTGCTTCTGGTCATTTGATATTTACCAGGTGCTGGCACAGAAACCGTGTTCATCAGGAACAGTGGGTAACCCCATCACCCCCTGCCTCAGACACCTGAGCAAAATCTAATGGCTTTTTGTCTTTTCATAATTTTAATTTTATCAGAGTAATATATGCACTTACTTTTCAAAGTCAAATAACAGGATAAGGTTTATAACAAAAAGAATAATCTCTCCTGGGAAATTTTTCTTGGAGTATTTTCTTGTGAATTTTCTGTCAGTATCTTTCCTATTTTCTTTTTCTGCAACGCCTTTGTGTGTTGGACCTCCCGGATTAGCCCTCTAATTGCTTGTCTTCCCACTTCTGCTGTTCATTTTGTCCCTCTTTCTCCTGTCCAGAGGACCGCCTTGTCTTCATGATCCAGCTCTCTAATGACACTTTGATTGGCTACGATCTTTTTAATTTTCAAAATGTCTTTTTCATTTTTAGGGTATCCTGGTATTGCTGTGTGGAGGCAGTATCTTCTATTAGTTTTCTGAAGTTATTGGTTTCCGAAGTTTTTATTTTGCCCCCTAAATTACCTTTGTTTCCTTCAAGGTCCTAACAAGGACCCAATCTCCTCAGTGAGGGGCCTGAGAGAGAAGGGATCATTGGCTTATGTTCTGGTTTTCAGGTGAGAGGAGGCTGTAGGTTATACTGTTCAGATGCAGATTTTTATTTAAAATTCCTCTTTCAGTTCAGCTCCACGCCCCTGACTCTCCCATGCCTGGGCCTTTGAGTGCAAGGTCTCTGGTTCTGGGACTGTCCACTGCCATAACTACTCACTCACTGGTGGCTTCGAACACTTGACATGGGGCTGGTGAGAAC
>NW_007783553.1:2124-2861 GCF_000696425.1 Galeopterus variegatus
CACTGCCATAACTACTCACTCACTGGTGGCTTCGAACACTTGACATGGGGCTGGTGAGAACTGAGATGTGCTGTGAGTGGAAAATACATAGCAGATTTTGAAGACATTAGATAAAAAGGTAAAATATCACATTTACAACATTTTAATATTGATAATTTTTAAAAATTGATCACACTTGGAAATGAAAATATATTGGATATACTGGATTAAGGAGAAGGTATTGTTCTAACTAATTTCGCCTTTCCTCCTGTGCACACTGGGAGATTTGAGATTACACCCATGGTTCACGTTATATTTCTATGTGACAGTGTTGCTCTTCTGTGGCTGCAGGGACGGGGATCTAGTGGCCTCACTACTCCGTTTCCTCCATGTGTTTCTGGGAGCCATGGCTTCTAGCTCCTGATCTTTCCAGGGCTCAGCAGGACAAATCGCTCACTTCCTTTTGGCAAAGGCTCTGCAGTCTCTTGGTTTCAACTTCCTCTGCTCTGTGCAGGTCGGTTATCATCCCCCATCTGCTTTCCACCTCACAAAGTTGATTGACTTCTCCGCTATCCCAGTTGCTTAGTCTTTGTAGGTTTTACATTTTCTACTGCTGCCATTTTAGTAGGGTTTTGGAAGGGAACGGATCAATACACACTATCAATTGGCCGTTTGTAGGTTCTAATGGTCCCCTTGAATCAAATTAAATCATCAGCTTCAAGGCCCATGATAATCTCTCCTTTATGCCTAAAGGCTCT
>NW_007783554.1:0-560 GCF_000696425.1 Galeopterus variegatus
CACATGCTCTGTAGCTGCGCTGGTCACTGTCTCACCTGGTCTCTGTTTGTTTTGCAAGCTTCGTTAGTGCGACTTCCAGTAACTCATCCTGAACTGCCTTCCCCCCTACTTGACCCAGTTCCTTCATCGTTCAGGTTTTCTCATTCAGGTTTTCTCTAGCACGTTTGTGTTTCTTTCTCTCCCTGTCTCGGTCTCTCTCTTTAATTTTCTTCTGTCAAGTAGAGATGGGGAAACAGAAGGCCTGGGATGAATGAGAGAAAGTGCTGGAGGTGAAAAGTCTGCTCACCTATGTTAAGCTGGAAGAGCCTGTGGTTGGCTAACTTGGGGATGTCTGTCTGCTCTCGGGCACTGGTCCCAGTGACGTGAGCAGAATGCACCTGCCATTGCTAGGAGAAATCCTTTACCCAAATTCCACTTACCTGCTTGCTGAGCCTGTCTCCACAAGAGGGGACCTAGAAAAGGACGCCTTGCCCAACCACATGCTGCAGATGAGGAAACAGAGACTTTGGGGGACTTAGAAATTCCTCGTTTAAAGACATACAACCAATTGCAACTGTTGA
>NW_007783554.1:2517-2861 GCF_000696425.1 Galeopterus variegatus
TCTGCCCAATTGCCGACACAGCCTGACCTGCCCTTCCTCCTACTCTCTGTATTTTAACCTCATCTAATGATGCCTGGAAATAAGCCAATTCCAGAATTGGCAGGAAACCTGACATGTCCAGGTGGTCACAAGACCACCCCCAAAGCCAGCTTGGACCTCTATCCCTGAGTGGAACTGCTCATAAAACATGTTCCATGTTTCTCTTCTCAGACACATATTTCTGAAATTAATATGTCACCACCCTCGCTGGGGCCACTGCTTGATGGAAGGCAAAACTGTGTATACTCCTGGACCCAGCAACTGTATTTGATTTTTTTTCTAAAGAAAAATGCACACATTTTTAC
>NW_007783555.1:0-2861 GCF_000696425.1 Galeopterus variegatus
TCTTCTGAGAAATGTCTGCCCAGATCCTGTGCCCACTGTTTAACTGGGTTATTTGTTCGTTTTGTTGTTGTTGTTGAGCCACTTAAGTTTCTTATATATTCTGGATATTAACTCCTGTCGGAGGTGTGGTTGGCAAACACTTCCTCCCATTCTGTAGGTTGTCTCTTCACATTGTTGACAGTGTCCCTTGCTGTGCAGAAGTTCTTTAGTTTGATATGGTCCCATATATGTATTTTTGCATTAGTTGCCTTTGCCTTTGTAGTCTCACTCATAAACGTGCTGTCCACTCCCATTTCCTGTAGCATTTCTTCTTTGTTTTCTACTAGTTATTTTGTAGGTTCAGGTCTTAAATTTAGGCCTTTGATCCATTTTGAGTTGGTTTTTGTATATGGTGGGAGATAAGGGTCTAGTTTCAATCTTCTGCATGTAGATATTCAGTATTCACAGCACCTTTGGTTGAAGAGACTGCCTATTCCCTATTGTGTATTTTTGGCATCTTTGTCAAAAATCAGTTGGCTGTAAGTGCATGGGTTTATTTCAGTGCTCTCTATCTATTCCACTGGTCAATTTGTCTGTTTTCATGCCAGTTCTATGATGCTTTGTTTACTGTAGCTTTATATTATATTTTGATGTCAGGAAGTGTGACATATCTAACTTTGTTCTTTGTATTCAAGACTGCTTTCTCTATATGGGGTCTCTTGTGGTTCTATACATATTTTAAGATTTTTTTTTCTATTTCTATGAAGAATGTCAATGACATTTTGATGGGATTGCACTGAATCAGTATATTGCTTTAGGTAATATGGACATTTTGATGATGTTAATTCTTCTGACTCATAAACTTGGAAATTTTTTTCATTTATTTGTGTACTCAAATTTTTCACCAATGTTCTATAGTTTTCAAATGAATCATTGCTTTTGTATTTTAATTTATAAGCATAGTTCTCATTCGATTTTTAACATATTTACAATACATGCTTTGAAGTCTGTCTCCTAACTATAACATCTGAGGTCAGTCAGAGATATTTACTATTTATTGTTTTCATGTTTTTTCTTCTAATCATGGGTCGTGCATCATTGTTTGTATATCTCATAAATTTCATTTGTAAAATAGAAAATTTTATATATATTTTTTGTTTCTCTAGATTTGCGTTATATCACCCTTTAGCCCAATACATTTGTTTTTGTTTCATTATTTAGTTACTTCCCTATAATTGCTGATATCTCTTCTAAGTTTAAAGAGACATAAAATGTAATTTTTACTTGTGGCATCCTAGGTTTCCCATATATGTCTACATATATTTGGTTTACTTCTAAGCTTGAATAGAAGTTATGCTCAATTTCATTAATATGTTGAGGTTTCTGCCTTCTTTGGATGGATTTATGTTTGGGTAGGGGAGTGCATTAAAAGTTTGGCCATTTTCAAATATGCCATGACTTATTCCCTGATGGGATGTTTTAAGTCTGCTATTCATAAGTGTGCATCTTTAGCATGGTCAGGATTATTTGTCCCTTAATCCTAGTAAAATTAGTAGATGCAATTCATTTGTTTCCAGCACCAACACAGAAATGCTCTTAAGATGGGCATCTCATCCCAGGTAAACAATTGCCATACAAGCCTCAGAAATTTTTTGTTAATCCATGCAAGTAAATTATCCTTTCTTCTGGGGTTTATTTCAGGAGATTCACCTGTCTTTCATGTACTGAGAATAAAATAAAAAAGAATCTGGAAAAGGACACAGACAATATCCTGATGACAATGTTTTAGTTTAATCCATGCAAGTAAATTATCCTTTCTTCTGGGGTTTATTTCAGGAGATTCACCTGTCTTTCATGTACTGAAAATAAAATAAAAAAGAATCTGGAAAAGGACACAGACAATATCCTGATGACAATGTTTTAGTTTCAAAATTCAGCTATGACTGATATTGTAACAGCCTTCCTCAACATTTTTTTTTTTACCACTTAATCTTGTTTTATTTGGTTTATGTCTTAAACAGCATAAAAGTCCTAATACAAACAGCATAACCTTTATTTTTATGAGTGTGTCTGTGTGTATAAACCCAGCTATCGGCCTTGTTCTTTGAGAAAACTACATGGAGGAAGCATATCTGCAATAAAGGAGACCAAATATATTGATACATATTTACCCCCCAAAATACAACAATATCTGTGGTGATAAAGAAGTTTAGATGGCTGAAAACCATTAAAGATATACATTAAAATTGCCTGGTAGACACTGGAGTTCAAAGCATTATATTTTTTAGGACAACAATTGAGTGAATATTGTAACATTGTGGACAGTGGGTATAAGTGAGAAGACAGTGTGGCTGGTGTTGCATATTAAACATCCTAATGTGCTTCTTCACTACCGAATATATTAAACTTCATTTCAGTGACAAATCTGAGAAAAAGTAGAGAATTGGAAATCCACTGCACATATGTTGTTCTTGAATTAAAATGAGTGAATGAAGTCAAGTATAGTTAACATACAGAATAAGCGAGAAGCATGACAAACACCTCTACTTCCTTAGTATATTTGTTTGCTTATACATTCAACCCTTAGCAAAAACCATGCAAACTTCTATTATTTATTCACCTTTGATTATCCAAAGCCTGGCATAATGCCTGAAAAATGGCAAATAATAGCATATCAGTTTACACAAATGTTGAATAAACCAAGGAACCATGAATTATTTAATCATCTCGTGGGAAGACATATATTTGGTAAAACGGAAGGAAGGAAGGAAGGAAGAAAGGAAGGAAGGAAGGAAGGAAGAAAAGAAAGAAAGAGAAAGAGTCTCTCTCTCTCTCTCTCTTTCTCTCTCTCTCCACACTCTCTCTTCTTCCTCATAAACATG
>NW_007783556.1:0-2861 GCF_000696425.1 Galeopterus variegatus
AACAGCCAAGCTGGGGCTGCTAGAGATCAGGCAAAGAGGAGTATAGATGTGTGGAGTGTGTAAAGGTGGGAGAAGCCACAATGAGAGAAAGAAAGAATTGCTCCAACTGTTTTGAGCCCCAGCCACTTCAAGGCTGAACCTGGTGAGTACATGGAGGAGGAACTGGCAAAAGTTTCAGGTGTGTCCCTCATATGAAGTTGCTTGGAGGTGGCAGGGGAGAAGAGGGCCTTGATGGCCCTCAGGCCAGTAAGACCACTAACAGAGTTCCCATGGACCCACATAGGAGATAGGAACTACAACAACTCAAAAAAGGAGCCAATCAGAGGCTGGTGAGTCCTTGCAAGAGAAAGGAACATGGTGCATCCCATGGGAAGTGTTTGGAGCAAGGGTGGTAGGGGAGGCAGGCTCACTGGGAGAACAATGGGGCACAGCAAGGACAGCTGATCTGTCCCCCAGTCAGCACAGGACCACTCAGTGAAGACTGGTCAGGAATATAGAACTGCATGGGGTGCAGTTTGCTGAAAAGACTCAGGCCTAGACCAGAGTTTCTACACAACCCAGGTGTACCAGATCTTATGGGAACCAGAAGTACCTATAAAGTCAACTGTTAAAGCCTGAGCTGCACGAAAAGCCTTCCCCAGGGGATCAGCAGCAAAGCAACAATTTAGGTCAACCACAGGGCTCAAGTGCTGGTTCCCACAGGAAGTTCCCCCATTTTAGAAGTAAGCAAAGGACAACAAATTAGTTCCAGTGCAGAGTTTAAGTAGTAGGATCAGCAAATAATCCAACACAGAATTGGAAGAAAAGACAAAATACCCACTGACCAGAGAGAAAGTTTGATACTAACTAGTAAAGATCTCACACCACCAAAGAACATCTAAAAATCCTAGAAGGACTGGAAGTCTCCTGGGCTACCAAGCTAGGAAAGGGGGAGTCCTGGGGGACCCAGCCATGCTCCCTGACACCTCTAACCAGCCTAGCGATGACCACCAATCTGCCGCAGGTTGTGCCCCAGGTTGTGCCCCAGGCTCTCTTAAGTGGTGGTGTCTGAGGGCCTTGGCCACACCCCTGTGACACCTTCAACCAGCCCAGTGATGGTGACCAGGCCACCTCAGGAAGAACCCTGAGATCTCCTGAGTTGGGGAAGTGGGAGGCTGGGGGGCTAAGGGCCTAAGCCATGACCCCTGACACCTGCAATCAGGCCAGCATCAACCACTCAGCTGCCTCAGGTCACCAAAGAACATCTAAAAAACTTAGAAGGACTGGAAGTCTCCTGGGCTACCAAGCTAGGGAAGGGGGAGTCCTGGGGGACCCAGCCATGCTCCCTGACACCTCTAACCAGCCTAGCGATGACCACCAATCTGCCGCAGGTTGTGCCCCAGGTTGTGCCCCAGGCTCTCTCAAGTGGTGGGGTCTGAGGGCCTTGGCCACACCCCTGTGACACCTTCAACCAGCCCAGTGATGGTGACCAGGCCACCTCAGGAAGAACCCTGAGATCTCCTGAGTTGGGGAAGTGGGAGGCTGGGGGGCTAAGGGCCTAAGCCATGACCCCTGACACCTGCAATCAGGCCAGCATCAACCACTCAGCTGCCTCAGGAAGTTCCCAGGCTCTCCCAAGCTAGGGTGGTGGGGGTCCAGGGGCCTTGGCCACTCCCCCCAAAACCCACAACCAGCCCAGCAATGACCACTGAGCCACTGCAGGAAGTGCCCTGGGCTCCCGAGCTAGTGCCCTGGGGAGCAAGGGCTTGAAACACTCCCCTGTGACATCTGTACACAGCCCAGCAATGACCAAGGCACCACTGGAAGTTCTCTGGTCTCCCCTGCAGGAATGAGGGGGGTGCCAGAGGCCTCAAGCCTACCCCTCCTCCTTCCTCCTTCTCCCACCCTATTTCCTTCTCCCCTCTCCTCTTCCCCTTTCCCCTTGCTACTCTGTAACATCATAGAACGTGAAAAGTAATATTAATAAATAAACTAAAAAAATAAAAATAAAGTTAAATAAATTCTTACCTTCCTTATATGGAAAAAGACAATTAATGTTAACTTTTCTTTCTCACAGTCCACAATTCTCTTACTTATTTTTTATTTTAAACCAAAATATAATTAATATGTAAAAATAAAGTATATTTTGAATTGAGTTTATTTCCCATATTCCAAAGAAAACAATCTAAATATTCTGAAGAGGATGTTCGGAATCTAAATATTCTGAAGAGGATAAATATTCTTCATAATGTGTGAATACTTGTTTTGCTTTTTACTTACTCCACGCTCCAGCCCCTGAAGGAAAAGAAAAATTTACAAATATCACTGCAAATAATCACCCAAGTAGCGACTGTACTTTACATAGCTGTAACTATTATTTCCTTTAACAAATATTTACTACCTACAAAATGCCAGACACTATATTTCGCAGTGGAGATATAACAGTGAACAAAAACTGCTAGAGCCTTGCTTTCATGGAGATTGCATTTTGTCTGAAGACACTAACCAACACACTAAAAATAATTTTTAAAATAAATGCTGATATATTTTGTGAGGGAGTGGCTATAATAGGGAGGATTTAATTTTCAAAGAAGTCTAGAGAAGGCTCTGTGAGGAAGTATTGAGTAAACTGAGATCTGAAGGAGGAGTAGGAAGTATATGGGTGAGGAAGAAAGTGGCCTTCTAAGAAGAGGGAACAGCAGGTGAAAGAGCCCTGTGTATGGAAGTGATGGGGCGGAGGACAGCAGGAGGTTTGGCAAGGATCAGGGATCAGGACTCAAGGAAGGAGTGAATGACAGTGACGTTGCAGAATGCAGAGATCATTCTAAGATGGCGACGGGTCTGGAGCAGCCGTGACAGGAGACAGCGCGATCCTGTGAGCC
>NW_007783557.1:0-2861 GCF_000696425.1 Galeopterus variegatus
TGTTATTTAGAAGAACGTTTTGAAATGGTTATGCCTAAAGATAAATTTTCTTTTATTTGGGTAAAGGACTATCACTGAAGGTTTGTCTCTGTGAAATGGGACCTGTAAAGGAAACTCAGCATTCTTCCGTCTTCCTTAAGGACCAAACCACTAAGTAGAAGACAAAAATAGAATAAAGTTTCATAAGCTTAATGAAGCATCTATCAATCCTTTGTTCAATGTGGCTTATTTGAAGCTATGCGCAATTGAAAATTACTGAGAAGTGTATTGGTGTTGACTTGTTATTTCCTAAGTATAAATGCAAAAGAATATAAATGGTAAGTCAGCTTCTGGAGATAAGAGTTTACCTATCATTGGATCTTATGTAACAACTTATAACTGCCCAGGCTTTCAACAATAGACAAGGACATAGCAATTAAAGAACAGTTTTGGAACACATAAACTCAATCCAAGCAATAAAATTAAGGCCATAAATTTATTTGCTTACCAGCTCTTGCATGTTCATTTGTTGTTATAAATGGTTTAATATAGACAAGGAGGACAATCTACCTAGCATCCCCATGTTCTATGATTCCCTGGGAAGTAGCAATTACCAGTGGCAATTAACATCGAAAGTGGAAGAGAGCAATTAACATCACAATTTCTGTTGCTTTATGCAAGTCCGAATTGTAACAGTTTTTTTTATTGGTTAGTGTTTTACAATTAGAATTTTCTGCTGTTTGATGAGAACAAATCATTGGAACTCATTCTTAGAGCAATCTTACCTAGTAGAAACATATTAAAAGCATCAACCAAAATATGGGTATGTACTTAGCAGAGGAAAACACAGGACAGCAAAATATGAGAAATCACCTCAGTACATAGAGCAGTTTTACATAAATAATTTTGAAATTGTAGGCTTACAGTGATCTACCAAATATTGGTGGCAATTCTTAAAGCACCATTACTAGATAGAGGATCTGGTACATACTGGTGCTTCAGAACATCACTATGCCAAGCCCCACTCTTTTCAGTAAAGACCCTTTGCTCTTAGTGAGTGGGAACAACTCACTTGCAAAAGTGAAGAATACAAAAGGCTGAATAATGCAAATTTTTTAAAAACTGAATTCCTCTCTTTACATCTTAGTTCTAGGTTTATAGAATTGTAAAATGTTCCATCTGGAAGAGATCTTAAAGATCATCCAGCAATCAATTAATTTTACAGGTGAGGAAACTCAGACCCAGTGAACTTAAGTGGCTAGTTCAAGGCCATATTTCTAGTTTGTTGCTAACCATCCGGGGTATATTAGCAGTGCTCTAGCTTATTAAAGAGAGAGAGGGAAAGATTTCCCTCTCACATTCTACCAACTGGAAATTCTTTCATGTTAACAACTAGCTCTTTATTTTATATTTTTTTGAAAGTGCTAAACCCATTGGTCATTCCCACATTAATGCTTCCTTGAGTGCTTTAGGTAGGCAACATCTAGATGTTTCTGTGAAAAGCGTGAAAGGGAGGTTTGTTTGAAACTACACGGAGGGGAGCAGAGAGACTCTATCTCACAGGAATTTAGGAAGATTTTTGAACTTGCCATAGCATCTGAAAATGTCTGTCCCCAGGACCTAACTTACTCCTCGTATGACCTGAAGCAAGTTACTTGATTCCTCTGAGCCTCAACTTCCTCATCTATATAACCAGGAAAATAACAATTACTTCCAGGACTGTTGTAAATTTAAATCTCAGCTTGTTAAATAAATTATGAAAATAACCAAGAAAAATGCCTGGCATTTGGTAGGTATCCAGTAAATGTTAGTAGTCTTTCGTTTCCCTTTTATTCACCACTCCCCCTACCAGAAACTTCTACTAAAACCAAAGTGGTTTTTAGACCAAGGGGCCTAAATTTCCTCATCCATAGAGTAGAAATAAGATAACCTATTTCATAGAGTCATTGTAAAGATTAAATGTGATGTCTGTGAAAGTGCTTTGTAAAGTATATGCTGTTATACACATGAGGGATTAAACTGTTATTGCTATTTACCACATCCCAATATTCCAGATCCAACTTTTTGTTTTCCAGTCTGTTTGAAATACTTTCCTCTTTCTTATCCAAGTACCTTATACCCCTCCTTCAATCCCCAACTTGTATTCTTCTCCAGTAAAATTGAGTTTCCAAATACTTGCAGTGTGCTGGGGTGCTGTGCTGCTACATAATGCAGCCCAGTGTCTGTGCTGTATCCAGGGTAATCTCTCCCTCCAGTCAGCTTTCCTTCAATCCCCAACTTGTATTCTTCTCCAGTAAAATTGAGTTTCCAAATACTTGCAGTGTGCTGGGGTGCTGTGTTGCTACATAATGCAGCCCAGTGTCTGTGCTGTATCCAGGGTAATCTCTCCCTCCAGTCAGCTCCCCTACAGCACTTGTTACCTCATCTGTCACTTAGCATACATTGTCAGCCATCTTTTCACACTTATGTATTTAGTTTCCTCTACTAGATTATTGGACTCTTCAAGAAAAAGAATATGCTTTTGTTTTTTGTTTTCGTTTGTTTTGCAAGCTCTATGAGTCTAGCAGAGTTCTTTGATCAGAGCAGGCTCATAATACGTATGTGTTGAATAATCAACTGATTCTAGTATTAGCCAATAGTTTTGTTTTAGTTATTCTGCTTACATTAAAAATTACCAGAAAACTTAGTAGCGTAAAACAACCATTTATTATACTCATGGATCTGTAGGTCAGGAATTTGGGCAATGCACAAAGGAAATGGTTTGTGTCTGCTCCGAGATGTCTAATACTGAAAGAATTGAAGGCTGGAGGCTGGAATCATCTGAAGACTCATTCACTCACAATTAACGTCGGCTGTTGGCTGGGAACTTAATAAGAACTGTT
>NW_007783557.1:5203-7753 GCF_000696425.1 Galeopterus variegatus
CCACAAAGCTGGTTCCCTGGTTGATTTCCCTAAGAGCTGGCTGACCCTTTCCTTAGCTCAAATAACAATCTATGTCATGCTCAATAGTTTACTGACAATTGCATGGCTAAGGGAGCATATTAGTCTGAATTCCCCAGAGAAACAGAACCAATAGGATATATACTATATAAAAGAGAAAGAAAGAGATTTACTATAAGGAATTGGCTCATACAATTATGGAGGCTAAGAAGTCCAAGATGTGTACTGCGTAAGCTGGAAATCTAGGAGAGAGATTTACTATAAGGAATTGGCTCATACAATTATGGAGGCTAAGAAGTCCAAGATGTGTAGTGGGTAAGCTGGAAACCTAGGACAGCCAATACTGTTAGTTCCAGCTCACGTCTAAGTGTCAGACCTGCACCTCAGTCTGAGGCTATTTCTGCCTACTTCTACTCTCTTCCTCCTTTGTCCCTTACAGGTATTTCTCCTAATAAATCTTCTTCACTTTTAATTCTGGCTTGCCATCTGCTTCCATAGGACCCAAATGGACACAATTGTGTAAATGTTCCAGATTAAAAGAGATGACAGAATCATGAAAATTTGGCTCTGTACTGGAAAGGGGAAATACTATAAAGGACATTATTGAGTCAATTGATAAAATTAAAATACTAATATTAAATTAGGTAAAAGTAGTGAATCAATGTTAAATTTACTGAAGTTGATAATGTATACTGTAGTTATGTGAGAGATCCCTGCTCTTAGGAAATACACACCAAGGTATTTAGGAATACAGTGTCATGATGTAGGCAGCTGACTCTCAAATAGTTCAGAAAAAGATGCTGTCTAAATAGAGCAAATGGGATAAAATATTAACAATATTGACTACGGATAAAGAGTATATGAATGTTCTTTGTACTATTCTTATTCTTGCAAACTTTCTGTAAGTTTGAAATTATTTCTAAATAAAAAGCTAAAAGAAAGGAATATAGAAACATAGGGCCTAGAGATGGAGAAACAATCACTCACTGGGTTAAGTGAACTAGGTTTCCTTACTACAGGACTTCTTGGAACCTTTCTATGGAGGTTATATAATGTTTACCAATATGCATAGAATACAGTCACTAAAAGCTTCTGTGTTCCAAAGGAAAGTAGCTTTATTTAATCAACCCTATCACTATATTTCTATATACCTTCCTACCTGTGGTAATATTATGAAATGCAGATTAATGTGATAATAACATATTTTCAAGGATTCAACATGAGACAATGGAAGATATAACTTCATATGGTCATGAACAGGGCTATCTAACTCTGAAAAAGACAGGAAATCACTGCGAAAAAACTACCCTCCCCAGTAGAGCTCAGTGAAGCCAAAATTTCCCCATTCTTACTGATCAAATTACTTTTTTTTTTGGTCAAAAACTATAGTCCTATCTGTTTCAACAAGTATTTTATTTAAAATATTCTGCTGCTTGGATGATCATGGATCCTAACAATATATAAAATTGACAAAAAATGGCCTCTCTTATTAGTAAATTGAAAAATTCACCTTACTTGGAAAAGCATCAGAATGCGTACAAATAAGGATAAGTATAACAGATTCTCCTTCTTCTCATGAGTTTTTAAAATTATATTTGATTGTTGAAGCAAAGATTATACCATCTGATGTGGTGCTCAATATGTGTAGAGGAAATACTTAAGACAATTATATTCTTTAAGTGGAGAAGGTAAAGGACCTAAACGGAAGTAAGGTTTGTACACTTCAATAGAAGTGGTAGAACATTAACACCAGTAGACTGCAATAAGTTGCATATGTGTATTGCAATACCTGGAGTAAACATTAAGAAAACTATACTAAGCAATATACTCAAACATGCTATAAATAAATCAAGTTGGAATCCTTAAAATTGATGAAGCAACATACAGGAAGGCAAGAAAAGAGAAATGGAAGACTGAAAAACAAAGGAAATAAACAAAAAAATTGTAATTTCAAAAAACTAGAAACAACCCACATGTCCTTCAGTGGGTGAATGGTTAAATAAACGATGGTAAATCCATACCATGGAAGACTACTCAGCAATAAAAAGGAGCAGATTGTTGAATCACATGACAACTTGGATGGATCTCAAAGGAATTCTGCTGTGTGAAAAAAGGCAATCTCAAAGAGTTACATTCTGTTGATTCCATGTCTGTAGCATTCCTAAAATGATAAAATCACAGAGATGTAGAATAGATTAGTGATCACCATGGGTTGGGGTGATGGGTAAATAGGGAGAAAGGTATGAAAGGGTAGGATGAGGGATCCTTGTGACAAATTCTGTTTCTTGTATCTTTTGTACCTTGACTATGGTGGTGGCCTTACTAATCTATGCGTGTGATAAAATTGCATAGAACTAAATATGAGGGATCCTTGTGACAAATTCTGTTTCTTGTATCTTTTGTACCTTGACTATGGTGGTGGTCTTACTAATCTATGCATGTGATAAAATTGCATAGAACTAAATACACACACACACACACACACACACAAAGATAGGTACGTGTAAAACTGGGGAAATATGAATAAGGTCT
>NW_007783558.1:0-365 GCF_000696425.1 Galeopterus variegatus
CTGTTTTAACAGCTCTCTTGGTGTATCTGATGCGCCTAAAGTTTGAGAAGCACTTTCTTAGTGAATTATTTGACTTTGCTTGTCTTTATTTTAAAGCTAGTTTTACTATTAGATGCAGAATATTTCACAGGTTTAACATCTCCCCAAATACCCAGTACATCTTTTCCCAAAGGTCCCAGTAAGCTTTCTGCTTCTAATGAAGCTTTAGAATAGGGAGGTCTCTTCTTATCCAAGGTATTATTGAAAAAAGGCAAAGCAAAGAATTCTCCAAGGCTTTCTGCTTTCTCCTTCTCATACCACAGCAAAACTGTCACAGCATAATCAAGTACTGGGGTTCTATTATTTTGCTTGTTCGTTTGCTTGTT
>NW_007783558.1:2235-2861 GCF_000696425.1 Galeopterus variegatus
ACGAGGCAGACAAACAGCTCTCTACTCATTCCAGTGATCAGAAGATGTACCCAATATCTGATGGAGATTGAGGCAGGAACACTGCCCCACCAGGGGTGTAGGCAATATTTCAGGAAGGAAGGAGGCCTGAGGTGAGTGTGAAGAAATGATTACAAATTAACCAGGAAAAGATATATTGGAAAGTATATTTTTTCCTCTTTCTTTATCCAAATCTTTCCCAAAGGCTTCTGGCCTCCTAATTCACTATATTGATTATTTTCATTTTACTAACTGCTATTGAAAACAAAAACAAACAAAAAAACCTTGTATTAGAAACCCAGGGAAAATTCTAGATACTGAAATATATCTGTATTTTCTAAAACAAAATTAAGGGGCCGGCCCGGTGGCGCACTGCTACAGTGCGCCGCTTGGGAGCNTTAAAACCTTTGTGAGGTGAATACTGAAAAATGATTAAAATATTAAAAAGTTTCAAATCAGTGAAAGTGATCTATAGTAGTTAAAGTACAGTAGATTTCATTTAAGAGTTTAAGGATTTGATCCTTAGTACTGAAGATAATTATTTTTATCAAGATTTGAATGTGTGCTAATTTTTAACTCTTGCTTTACAGATGTCCAATCGAATAGAA
>NW_007783559.1:0-2861 GCF_000696425.1 Galeopterus variegatus
GCAGTTTCAAATATTGACCTTGCAAGGACAGGAAATTTTCCTCAGGCTATAAGTCTCTAGTATAAGATAAAGATTTGTGGCACAGTAGGTTGCTGGCTCAAGGACAGACTAGTTACTGATTGATATGAAAAGATACTGAGAAATTGCTGTTCAGAAGGAATGTTTGCTAAGATCAAGCTTTTGTTGATAAGACCACTTAATTGTCTACTGGAATGTCATCCGGCTTGTTTCACTGAAAGTTACCAGCCTATACTGTTAAACTATAACTCCACCTTTGTTCTCTTCCTATAACTTCCTGGTCTGGAAAATAAATGCAGGAAGAGAACTCCAGTTCATGGTTAATTTCCCAAGGAAGGGATGCCTCACCCTTAAGGATTCTGGGGAAGTTAACCACTTTGGGGCTTCTCACTGCTCAGAAGAAATGGGCTTTGAGTAATCCTTTGTGGCTCCATCAACCAGGGGAAGTGGAGTGACAAATCCTTGGGGGGTGAAGCAGCACAGAGCAACATGTGTGTCCTGGAGAAATGTATCTTCTAGCATTGTACTGTTCACAGCGTGGTCTGCAGACTGGCTGCTGGTCCATCGGCTCTTGGCTATCAGTCCCAAATTGAGATAAGGAGCATTCACGAGAATGTAAATTCCAGGAAATCAATCACGTCACTACACACACTGTTTAGTGCAGCTGAGCTTATCTTTTTGGGGGGACCAAGAATTTCTCCAGGAAGGAAACGGTATATTGATCACTGTGCTGGCACGAACTCCTTCTCAGACCAGCACTTTGAGTGCACTGTTCCAGAAGACAATGAGTTCATCAGGACTCAGTGAAAGCTTCAATGCCCCAGGGTCTCATCCCTTTCAGATGAATCAGGGGTGCTGCATGTGCATCTATCATGGCTCTCCTCACACTGTATTGCGATGCTCTTTTTAAAGTATCACAGAGCATTTATTTAGTGTCTATGATTTTAGTTATAAAAATAACACATGCTAAGCCATAAAAGGAATGAAGTTCTGGCACATGCTACAACATGGATGAACCTTGAGGACATTATGCTAAGTGAAATAAGCCAGTGACAAAAAAGACAAATACTGTATAATTCCATTACTATGAGGTACCTAGAGTTGTCAAATTTGTAGAGACAAAGTATACTAGAGGGTACCTAGGGCTGGGGGTGGTGGTGCAGGTGATGTTTCGTGTCCGGCAATGGATCGCAACCCTCAGTGTCGCACCCGTACCGGACCGGGGACCGGCAACGGGATCGCAACCCTCAGTGTTGCGGCCGCACCTCGCTCAGCCAGTGAGCGGGAACCGGTCCGTATGTGGGATCCGAACCCTCGGCGGGAGCTCTGTTGGGCATAGTGAAAAAGGTTTGGAAATAGATAGTTGTGATGGCTGCACAACATCGTGAAGGTATTTCGTGCCACCAAACTGTACACTCAAAAATGGTTAAAATGGTAAACTTTATGTTATGTGTATTTTAGCACAGTACAGAAAAGTGAATGTTAGTTAAAAAAATTTTTTAAATAGACACATGTAAGGCAAAAAGTGAAAGAGAGGCCTGAGATAGCAATACCACCCCTCCCCCTTCAGTCTTCGAAACCACAGGAGAATAAAGATCCCAGGAGACTTTGGAACCACTGAGAAGGGGCATGGAGACTGGCTGAGGATGGCCAGCCAGGAGGGCCATGTGATCTGGGATTGGAGGACACGGAGGAAGCAGGAGGCTGAGGATGTTTCAGTGTGGATGCAGCCTGCATGGTGTCTGTGCCTGGGACCACAGGGACCACTGGGACCACAGCCTCAGCAGGGTCCACCAAGGCAGGGGCCCACACGACAGCCCATGCACCTCTTCCCAGTGCCAGGACAGTCTGCAGGCACCTAGGGAACTGGAAGGGCAAGAGAGAATTCTAATTGTCTCTGTTCTAAAATGGAAGGGGTGGAATTGTCTTGATAGCAAAATTAAACTTTCTGCCATCAGTGGAAAAGAAATGATTAAAGGAGACAATGAATCTGAAGTGAGTGATGAAAACTGATCATAGTGAATGGTGTGGAAGCGTCTCCAGCATCTCCCGTGCACCTGCCCGCAGCACTCACTCCCTCTTCCTGACTTCAGGAGGAGAAGGGGCTGGGAAAGCATGTAGCCCAGGGAGCTTTAGAGCTACTCAGAGTAGAGAGGTACGTCTGGACCTTCCAAAAAGAAGCAACAGGGCTTCTCCCTGTCCCCACACCCCAGCTCTGTTTCTGCAGTAAAACTGATCTGAACCCGTGATGATCCTCATCAGGTGCCTTCATTGTAATGCGTGGTGCTGACTCAGGAGTTTTGCCTTCTTGACTCTGTCGTGTCAGAGGCTGGGCCCTGGAGGTGGTGCTGGGCGTGCAGAACTGTGAGGACTCACGGACGAGCTCAGATGAGGCTTGCAGGAGTTCACAGGGAGAGAGACGGGGAAGATCTTGGGAAATCCAAGAGCAAGAGCCATCAAAGGCTGCACTCTGCTGAGACCTGCAGGTGCCTTGTGTGAGAGGCAACTTGGATACCAGGGCTCCAAAGCCTGGGCATCTCCCCTCTGGTGTCACCATTAACTGCTTTGGTTGGCTCCTCTCCACTACCTGCCCCCGTCACCCTTTCACTGGTAACAGCTGCCGCATTCGTTTCCTCTGTGCGGCACCTGTTTTTAAATCTCTTTTCTGTAGTCCCCCTAAGCTAAACAGGAGCCTGGGGAACCACGCACCTGTGCCTGCTGGGTCTGCAGAGGAAACCTGTGCCTTGCACTTTCCATTCCCAGCCAGGCTGGTTTGGTGCCGTGAACTGGTGAGCTCTGGGCTAAGGGTGCTAGGCTGCCCTGAAGAAGTAAACAACATGGGA
>NW_007783560.1:0-726 GCF_000696425.1 Galeopterus variegatus
TTTTTGAGTCAGCTCTGTTAATGGAAAAAGGAAGGGATTATTACAACTTAATATTTTCCAGAGTGTAGTGGAAAATACAAGGCTTCAGAGACAAACTGAACTAAGTTTAGAATTCAATTATGCTGTATTGGGGAAGCAACCTAACATCTATGACTCAGTTTGTTCATCTCCTACAGTAATTCATTTAGTAATGGGTTATGGTCAGAGACATCAGAATGGACAATGAATTTACCTTAACATAGATACAGATGACTAAACACAGAAATATTTACATGTATGTGTATATGCACAGATTACTATACACACACACACATACATATTTCCATGCTCTGCCAGCTGGGAGGCCTAGTAGCAATTATGTCCCAGCAGCAATAGTACATCTAATACCCAAATCTTAGTTTCAAATAACAGATGTTACAGTTCCTTAGAGCTCTGGGACTGAGGAAGGAATACACAAGATGGGCATGAAGAATCTTGTAGTGCCAGAAAGTAAGGAAATACTTAAATAAATAAAAAGCCCACAATGATGAGGATGTCAAAGGAAAACAGGAACCAACTTTTGGAACTCCTAATGGCAAAGGAAAAAGAATTTCAGCAATAAAATTTTTAAAAAGTAGTGTTGCATTATGACCCAAAGTATACAGTAAGTATCAATGACTTGATACTGATATAAATAAATTAATAAATGGGGGAGAAGAGGCAAATCTCCTGTGCAGAAGAATTTCA
>NW_007783560.1:2328-2861 GCF_000696425.1 Galeopterus variegatus
CTAAGCATTCTAAGGTCCCCCTTCCTGCCAAGTAATACCAACTGTGAAGAGAGTGATATATCGAGGAGGCTATAAAGAAAAAATAAGTTTAGAAACGGTGGATTAACAAAGCTAAATAAGCTTCTTTATTGGACTAAAACATTTCTAGGCATTTTTAGTGGGCTAATTAACTGTGACTACTCAAGAAAAGAATAGCATTCAACCATGGAGTCGTTTTCCCCCCTGAACATTTCATCTTAAAGCACATCCTGGGACTTATGCTCCATAACATGGATACTTTAAGGAACAATATCATGCCAATGGCATTCATCTGGGAGGTGGATAAAAGATTATTCTAAATGAAATCCAAAGTGTTGTAGATAAAATGTTTAGTTTGTATATGTGTTCGTTTGTATTGTTTATTTTAAACAGAAGAAGGAAGACATACTAAGCCTAGAATAATTTGCTTATATCACCAGTCTACATTTTATAGGAAAAAGAGGAGAGGAAAAACTCAAAATGAAACGTTACCTATTGTGCATAGTTGCCTTATT
>NW_007783561.1:0-405 GCF_000696425.1 Galeopterus variegatus
TTTTAATACATGTATACAATGTGTAATGATCAAATCAGGGTAGTTAGCAAATTCATCATTGTAAAAATTTATCATTTCTTTGTAATGAGAACATTTGAGTTCCTCTTTTCTTGCCATTTGAGAACGTGCAATAAATTATTGTTAGTTATTGATGCCTAGCACTACTGCACACCACTAGAACTTATTTTTCCTATCTAGCTGTAATTGGGTGTCCATTAACCAACTTCTCACTGTCCCCTCTTCTCTGTCCCTTTCCCAACTTTCTACTTCTTTTTTTTTTCCTTTTTTGTCTTTTTTTTTTTACTGACTGGTAACGGGATCACAACCCTTGGTGTTGCGCCCGTACCGCGCTCAGCCAGTGAGCAGGAACTGGTCTCCACATGGGATCCGAACCCTCGGCGGGAG
>NW_007783561.1:1788-2861 GCF_000696425.1 Galeopterus variegatus
ACAGAGTCTATGTTATTTATTTGAGGAGAAAAGATTTAGGCACTTCAACAATTAGAGCTTGTTTATGTAGTAGAGCCCTGTATGTATATAATAGACATTGATTTCTGAGATTTATTAATTCTTTTCTACAGTCATATTCTTCATTCACTCAGCAAATAAATACTAAGTCCCCATTTTATGCCAGACTTAGCACAAGGGGTACAATTAATGAACAAGTTGGAAGTATAGGAATCTTGTTGAAGCTAATCAGGAACTAGAAAATCATTTTGTCAGGGCATAAAATGTGCATCTGTAAGGCCTCAACAAGAGACTTTACCTTAAATTTGGGAATAAATGTAAAGTGGATGGCAAAGTACACCACTTGCCATTTGGGAATAATTTGAGAGAAATTAGAGGCTCTTGGTTTACTAGGTGGTGATGTTCCTGCAACTATCCAGTTCCTATTCCCCATCTGTGGCTAACTTAATTAATAAAATTTAGTAGCTATGTTGTGAATTAATGTCTCATAAAGAAGCTTTAGTGTCTGAGATTTTGGCCTTGATGTATTTTGTCCTAGATTGAAGAAAGATAAAGAGCTACAGAAGGTTCAGGACATCAAAGAAGTCAAGCAAAACATTCATCTTATCCGGGCCCCTGTTGCAGGTGAGTTCTGCACTGCACAGGAGTTCTGCTTTAAGTAGAGAGATGAAAAATCTAGATTTTTGTGGTCTTGGTAATAATTGGATACCAGCAAACTTTTTAAGTGTATTTTTTCATTTAAATGTTATCTCTGACAGTACATTTATGATATAACTTGGTTTATAAAAATATAATTTTTTTAGTGTATGAGGGTACTTCAGAAAGTTCATGGAAAGATTCATAGTCTTTTAATTCTGTTTATCCACGAACTTTTTGAAGTACCCTCATATTTCCCAGTTGCAGTCAAATCTATTAAATGTGGTGTTTCTTTTCCCCCTTTATAAGGTTCTGTAAGATGTTTTTCCAAATTAAGCAGAATGATTTGAGTATTAATCTCCTGGATGAATTTTGCCTCACACCTGCTTTGATTAAAGGACAATGTTTTATATTAGTGG
>NW_007783562.1:0-565 GCF_000696425.1 Galeopterus variegatus
AGGTAAGTAACATGTTGTTCAGTTGACCTTGGGAATATGTGTGTATATTCAATAAAGCAACAAAAGTGGAGATGTTAGGACAACCCTATTCTAGTTAAGAGTATCCATTTAGGGGATGGATACTTAGCATCAAGCTATAAGTAAAATTTGCCAAATTATAGTGAGAGATGACATTATATCACATTAGTTGAGGTAGACTAAAGTCAAAACATTTTTTCCAAGTTAAGAAATAAATGTGATTTTTCATGCTGAAACAAATAGTGGAGATCACCAAAGTCCAGCAACTGGAAGGTATGAACTACGGGGAAAAGTGATGAAAAATCTAGAGTTATAAGTACTTTGTTGTGAACAACTTTGGTGATTAGGATACGTAAAGTATAAGTGGAAGCACAGTGCAACTGAGTACTACTAATGTTTGTATAAGCCAAGTTAATAAGGATCACCATGAGTAAAAATAATGAGAATAATAGTAGTAGCATAACATGAGTATGTAATGGGGAAAAATATTTCACAATTAAAAATATAAGAAAAGGACATTTCTGATAAAGGTACATACATCTTAATG
>NW_007783562.1:2470-2861 GCF_000696425.1 Galeopterus variegatus
GAAATTATTAGCACCTTAAATAGTCATTACTTATTTACTTATGGAAACTAAAATACTATCATAAATGGTGTAAGCAGATTTTATTGAAAACAGATGCATTCAGTACTTTTGAGAAATAAAATATTACGTGTTTCTAGAAATCAAAGGCAAACTTATCAGTTGAAGTCAATAATTCTGTAGTTCATTTGATTATTCAGCAAAATTTAAGTGCTAACCCTGGTTCTAATCCAATGCTAGCAGCCAGAGATAAAAAGATAAGCAAGAAATGGTACAGATAACTTATTGTAAATTATAAACATCACTAACATTTTATACAGAATACATTTGACAATATCAATATGGAAATTTTAAACATGTGACTGCTAAATTGTCTTGGGATTATTTAATCCTT
>NW_007783563.1:0-1029 GCF_000696425.1 Galeopterus variegatus
CGCGGGAATTAGGGCGATGGAGAGTGACCACTCTAACACAGCAGAGGGCTAGAGAAGGGGGTGGTGCACTTATCCCACGCTGTGATGGGGTTATAGGATGGATCACCTCCGTAAGAAAAACCTTGAAAACTCCAAGAGCTAAACGGATGAGAGAAAGGAACGGTTAGAAGACAGGACTAAGCAATTCAGACACATGGAAAGATGTTCCTTCTTTCTCATTAGTGATCAAAGGAATGAAACTTAAAATAAGATGCAAATGTTTGCCTACCAAATTAGCCCAGATTTGAGAAAATGATAATAATACCCAGTGCTGCCAAGGGTGTGGTGAAACGGGTGCTCTCATTCATTGCTGGTAGGAGTGGAAATTAGTACAACTGTTTTGGAAAACAATTTGGCAATGTATGTCAAAAGCCCTGGTATGTTTACACCCTTTGATCCTGGGCTTCCTCTTCAGGGAGTTTAGCCCAGGGATTTGTAAATAGAGAAAACCTTTATATATGAAATACTTACTGCATTCTTGCCTGTTCAGCAATGTAACAACTGAAATGTCTAAAAGGAGAATATTAAGTAAATTATGGTATCTCTACCTAGTGAAATATTATTTACCCATTCAAAATAATGGTAATAAGGAGTTTGGACTAACTTTACTATTTCACATTATTAAGTAAATAAAAAAGGAGGCAAAACTGCATATATATAGTAAAGTAGCCATATAAAAACAAGTGTTTTATGTAAAGTGGTAAAATACACACAACATAAATTTCCCCCTTAACCATTTTTAAGTGTACAGTAGCACATTGTTAACTATACACACATTGTCATACAACAAATCTCTAGGACATTTTCATCTTGCATTACTGAAGCTCTGTACGCATTAAACAACTTCCCATTCCCCCTCCCTCAAGCCCCTGGCAAACACCATTGTACTTTGTGTTTCCATGAGTTTGATTGCTTTAGATATGTTGCAGAAGTGGAATCCTGCAGTATTTGTCTTTTTGTGATTGGCTTATTTCACTTAGCATAATATCA
>NW_007783563.1:2107-2861 GCF_000696425.1 Galeopterus variegatus
TCCTAGCTTCTGCCTGTAATCTTGCCCTGCCAGAAAGCCAGAAAGCCAGGGACGTAGAGGCTGCCCTGTTCTCTCTGAGAGTCCGTCACTGCTGGGTATTGATAGAGACAGGGCTAGTTGACATTCACCGCCCAAGACAGCCAGTGACTCATTCTTTCCTCTCCCAGGGAATGTTAAATAGCTGTCTGCTCTCGGCTCTCTCAAAACCCACCCAGCCAAACAGCCCTTGGGGACTTCAAGAAGTCGAACTCCACCCACTGCATGCAGAGTTATACATAGGGACTGATACTGATTTGAAAAGAACCGTAGTGGGTATGAACCAGGAAGTAAGTGGAGGGGACAGAAATACATCCACGCAGTACTGCTTTCTGGGTCCAATGCTATATCGGAACATCCTTGCGGGCCCGGTCTTTTTTTGTCCGGCATCTCCACCCTCGAGCCCTGATTACAGGGTTATATGCCTTGTAGAGACTTCATAAATATTCATTCACTAGATGAACCAAGAGCATCCTATCATTTAGGCAAACAGCTCATTTGAGGTGTGGTGCATTCATCTTGGGAAATCATCAAGAGACTGGAAAGTTACAGCAACAGGCAGAGGACTGCCAGGGAGGAGGCCTTAGGTGGGGGAGCTGGAAAGGATGCAAGGCACATCACATCAGAGGGGCTCCCGTGTCCTTCCATCCCACCCTGCTCGCACATGGCTAAACTCTGAGTGCTAGACTACTCCCCAGCTAGATGCCCACTCCTACCC
>NW_007783564.1:0-330 GCF_000696425.1 Galeopterus variegatus
CTCGCTCAGCCAGTGAGTGGGAACCGGTCTGTATGTGGGATCCGAACCCTCGGCGGGAGCCGCCGCTGCGCTCCCAAGCAGCGCACTGTAGCAGTGCGCCACTGGGCCGGCCCCTGTACATGGTTTTTGGGAGGACACAACTCTGCCCATAACATTTGGTGTGTTACTCTGGTCCATTTATTAGCGACTGGAAAACTCGCTAGTTTTGAGTGGGGCCCAGAACAGGAGAAGGCTCTGCAACAGTTCCAGGCTGCTGTGCAAGCCCTTCTGCCCCCTGGGCCGTGTGAGCCAGTGGACCCAATGGTGTTGAGGTGTCAGTGGCAGATAGGC
>NW_007783564.1:2522-2861 GCF_000696425.1 Galeopterus variegatus
GGGAGCTTGTTAGAAATGCAAATCTGTGGGTCTCACTCAGGCCTACAGAATCAAAAACTCTGAGGGTGTCGCCAGAAATCTCTGTGAGAGAGACCTTCCCGTGGTTCTGATGTACCATGACGTTTGAGAAGCACCGCTTTCCTAATCATGGTCTGACTCTGAAAAACAGAAACAAATACAAAGAGAAAGAAACAAAGAGAAAACAACAGCGAAAGAGATGGCTTTTCACTTCTGCAGTGAGAAAGGGCTGAAACTGTGATCGGAAGCAGGACGAATGCTCAGGCAGAAGACAGGTGTGGTGGGAGGGATCCTGGGCCCCAAAGATGTCTGTGTCCTGAA
>NW_007783564.1:8380-8748 GCF_000696425.1 Galeopterus variegatus
GAGAGCTCCATTTCCACATGAATTTGCAGCAGAAATATTTTTGCAAGCTTTAATTTTCCATAAATTTTCAGATCTTGACACAAGTGCAAAGGAAATTTGCCTTATGTGAAAAACCCACAGCTAACATTAAATGTAATAGTGAAAAACGGCAAGATTTTCCTGTCAGATCAGAACAAGGCAAGGATGCCCACTCCCACCACTTCTATCAACATAGTACAGGAAGTCTTAGCCAGAGCATTAGGCAAGAAAAAGAAATAAGAAGCATCCAAATTAGAACAGAAGAAGTAAAATTATCTCTTTGCAGATGGCATAATCTTATATATAGAAAAACATAAAGATTCCACTAAAAAACTGTTAGAACTAATAAA
>NW_007783565.1:0-445 GCF_000696425.1 Galeopterus variegatus
TTATAAAAGCAAGGTTAGTGTTTGGAAAATCTACTACAAACTTTTCCTTTCCTGTCTTTCCGGTAAGGAATTTAAACGTGGATGAGAGAGAGAGAGAGAGAGAGCGAGAGCGCATGAGCACGTGCGAGCGAATATGAACAGGACTATTGTTAAACTCTGGGTTAGTAAAACATTTTAGATTCTTAAGGTGCACAAGTATATTATGAGTTATGAGCACATAGTGCTATTTAGGCCTTTTCTAGCACTACATTCTTAATGTAAACAGAACTCTCAACTACTCAGAGGAAGAACAGCAAATACCTTAATCTTGTCACTGTTCTTACTTAACCATCTCACTCACAAGCCAAAGTAGGAGCCAGACTAAAGATGGGCATTGTCTTCCCTTCCATGCTCACCACACCACGAGGTTATAGAAAGGTAGCAGAGAAACAGAGGTCAAACTTTC
>NW_007783565.1:1344-2860 GCF_000696425.1 Galeopterus variegatus
GAGAGAGAGAGAGAGAGAGAGAGAGAGAGAGAGAGAGAGAGAGAGAGAGAGAGAGAGAGAGAGAGAGCATGAGCATGTGCGAGCGAATATGAACAGGACTATTGTTAAACTCTGGGTTAGTAAAACATTTTAGATTCTTAAGGTGCACAAGTATATTGTGAGTTATGAGCAAATGGTGCTATTTAGGCCTTTTCTAGCACTACATTCTTAATGTAAACAGAACTCTCAACTACTCAGAGGAAGAACAGCAAATACCTTAATCTTGTCACTGTTCTTACTTAACCATCTCACTCACAAGCTAAAGTAGGAGCCAGAGTAAAGATGGGCATTTTCTTCTCTTCCATCCTCACCATGCAACGAGGTTATAGAAAGGTAGCAGAGAAACAGGGGTCAAACTTTGTTACCCACCCCTTCCCTTTTTCTGAAATTTCCCTTCTCCTATCTATTTTCCTCTAAATTGATAATTGTTATACTGATTACACGTCAAAATGATAATTTGAATATATTGGTTTATATAAAATATATTAAAAAATTAATTTCACATATCTTTTTACTGTTCTTTAATGTGGCCACTAAAAAATTTAAAACTGCATGTGGCTCACAGTATTTCTTTTGAACTGTACAGTCTAAAACATAACCAGGATCTAACACTATGCTATACTGTGTCTTATTTTTTAAAAAAGAAAAAACTGAATGATAAATAGATATTTTCAGAGTAAAATTCAAAAAGTAAAGAGTTGATTCTGATAAAGATGATTTTAGTAAAATAAGTTTAAAATCTTTTAACTTTGCTGTATGAAACCTTTTTTTTTTTTTGTCTTTTTTCGTGACTGGTAAGGGGATCGCAACCCTTGGTGTGGCGCTACCCACACCGCGCTCAGCCAGTGAGCGCACCGGCCAGTCCTATATAGGATCCGAACCAACGGCGGGAGCGTTGCTGCACTCCCAGCGCTCCCGAGTGCGCCATGGGGCTGGCCCTGAAAAACTGATCAAGAAATCAAACTGTCTTAAAATTCAAATCAAAAATATTTTCTTGATGAAAACTGATTATGGTTGGGACAATTTTCATTAAAATTTCTATATTCAGGAAGGAAGAGTTGATACATGCTCAAGCCCAAAGTGACATGGCTGTAAGTTCTTAAACTCACTATCAGAATATCCAGTTAGTCCCTGAGCTAATGTAAGGTAGAATGCAAAGAGCTGTTTCAAATTCAAGTAGTAGTTTAAATGTATTCTCACATTTGAGCCTAGGGGAAAAAAACCTCAGAATTTAGGGGAAGGGGCTGGAAGGATGGTATTAACTACAAGAGGTTTGGAAAAGAAAAGGAAGTCAAACACCCACTTCAAAGGTCCCTCCAGACTCCTCTTTTCTCCAGACACCCTTACTCTCCACCCATCAGAGATTCTGAACACTTCTCTACAAAAACTGATGACTAATTCAAACCACAATTTGAAATCAGAACTGTGTTTATATGGGCAGGCAAAATATGGTTATTTAGAAATGGGTTTTAAGCCA
>NW_007783566.1:0-1381 GCF_000696425.1 Galeopterus variegatus
TTTCTGTTGCTTATAACAGAATACCTAAAACTGGGTAATTTATAAAGAAACAAAATTTATTCCTTATAGTTTTGGAGGCTGGAAAGTGCAAGGTCCAAGGAACACATCTGGAGAGGGCCTTCTTCTGGGTGCTAACTCTCTCTAGAGTCCTGTGGCAATGCAGGGTGTCACATGGTGAGAATGACATGAGCAACAGAGCTAACCTTCTCATTTGCTCTCTTTATAAAGCCACTGGAACCATGCCTATGACAATCTACTAAACCATAAACCCATTACTCCATGCATGTACTGATCCCTTCACAAGGTCCCAGTCCTCATGATCCCATTACCTCTTAAAGGTCCCACCTTCCATCATCATATTGGGAGTTAGTTCCAACATGAGCTTGGGGGAACACTTAAAACACAAAATTCCACCTCTGGCCCCCCAAGCTCATATCCTTCTCACATACAAATACATTCATTTCATTTTCTTAACTCCAAAGTTAACTCATTCCAGAACCAATTGAGAAGTCTAAGGTCTACTGTCTCATCTCTGAGCCCATGAAATCAAAACAAGTTATCTACTTCCAAGATACAATGGTAGGACAAGAATAGGGTACATATTTCCTTTCCACAATGGGACAACAGAAAAGAAGAAAGGAGTAACTGGCTCACAGATTGTTCAAAGCCCAGCAGGGCAGGGATTAAATCTTAAAGCTTGACAATAATCTACCTTGACTCCCTGTCCGGCGTCCTCTGAACACTTGTGTAGTGGTTGAGTTCCCCAAGTCCTTAGGCAGCCCTACCCCTATGGATTTCCTGGGCTCAGCCCATGCTTCAGCTCTCCCAGGATGGCATTGCACATTGGTAGTTCTACAGTTCTGGGGTCTCAGTGGCAGTGCCATTCCCATGGCTCCAAAGGCACAACCCTGGTAGGAATTCTCTGCTGCAACTCCGACCCCACGTTTCTGCTTGACATTGCTAGTGAAGGTTCTCTGTGATGACTGCCCTGCGACAGATTTCATCCTGGGCTCCCAGGCTTTTCCATACATCCTGTGGAATGTGGGTGGAGGCTGCTGTGTCTCCATAGCTCTTGCATTCTGTGAGTCTGCAGACTTAACACCACATTGATGCTGCCAAGGTTTCCAGCTTGTATCTTCCAAAGCAGTGGTTCCAAGAGCACCTGAAACCAAGTTAGCTATGGCTGGAGCAGCAAGAGCAGCTGGGGTATGGGGATCAGCATCCCAAGGTGGCCCTGGGCAGTGAGCCCATAGAGGGTGCCTTGGGCCTATTCCCCCAAACCATTCTGTCTTCCTAGTCCTCTAGGCCTGTGATGGGAGGTGCAGCCTCAAAGATCTCTAAAATGTCTTTGAGGTCTTTATTTCATTCTCTTGATGATCCC
>NW_007783566.1:2444-2860 GCF_000696425.1 Galeopterus variegatus
TTCTTTGCCAGTCCATAACATGGGTTGCTTTCGCTCCAGTTTCCAACAAGCTTTTCCTTATATTTCCTTATGTGAGACTTCCTTAGAATGGCCTTTACTCTCCATATTTCTATCAGCATTCACCGCCATTTAACCAGTCTCTACGACATTCCAAACTTTCCTTGGTCTTTTTGTCTTCTAAGCCCCTACCAGAATTAAGGGATTTCTAACCTGCTCCTCCAAATTCTTCCAGCCTGTGCCTATCAGCCAGTTCCAAAGCTGCTTCCACATTTTCAAATACTCATTATAAGCAGTACCCCACTTCCTGGTACCAATTTTATATATTAGTACATTTTCTGTCACTTATTTTCAGTATTAGTACATTTTCTCTCACTTAAAATACCTGAAACTGTGTAATTTATGAGAAAATAAAATTT
>NW_007783567.1:0-593 GCF_000696425.1 Galeopterus variegatus
TATTGATGCAGATATAGAGGTGTATGGGAGTAGGAAGGAAGTACCTATTTGTCCAGAGAGAAAACTGGAAAAAGAGTCACTGTGTGAGGACATCTTGACCTGAGTTTTGCAAGATGAGTAAACTGAGGAAAGTGATTCCAGGCATAATCTTTTCAAGAAATTCCATGTAGGATGGCTGCATACAGTAACATGAAAAAGCGATGGGAGATGAGGGTGGAAGGCCTCATGAAGATCCTCAAATGTCGCTCAATGAGGTTTGGACTTTATCCTCTAAGAACAGGAGTAAGTAAAGAATTTTAAATAGAAAAGTGACAATGGCATTTGGGTTTTATAAATAGTCTGTAAGATGTGTGAATAAGGGCAAGATTGGAAGCAGAGAAGCAATTTCAATATCCTGATAACAGATTATGAGAACTAAGCCGGAACAGTTGCAGTGGGGATGGAGAAAACACGACAGAATTGAAAAAAAAATCTATTTTGCAAGTTAAATCAATGAGATGATTGAATAATGAGTTTATTAATTTGATGGCAAGAAAAGAATTTTAGGATAATTCAGATTTCTGATTTAGATAAGTCAGTGTAGCTAAATTTGT
>NW_007783567.1:2521-2860 GCF_000696425.1 Galeopterus variegatus
CCCACCTCCACCGTGGTGGAGCATTCTACACCACTACACCTGCGCACAAGGAGAACCAAAAATGCAGACCACCGCCATTAGGACCTTTCATCTGTAACAGACAGGACAAGTTTAAGGGAGCAACTCCTGTGCAGGACCAGAAACTTCAGATCAACCACCATTACAACCTTCCACCAGTGATGAACAGGACAAGATTAAAGGGAAAGTGATTCTTGCTCATGGCTGGACACATGCCAGGAAACTAATACTACCTCATTAGGCCTTAATTACCTTAGATCCTCCTCCATGTCCAAATATTCTTCCTCTTAGGATAGAGAAATACCTTCATCCCAGAACAAT
>NW_007783568.1:0-474 GCF_000696425.1 Galeopterus variegatus
ATTATGTACCATTTCCAAGTATTTTAAAGTATAAAGCTGAGGCCAATAGAAATGAGACTTTTAAAAAAAAATGAACAAGAACTTGAACAGGTGAGCATTGTACTAGATATTAGCGTTCTTACAAACCCTATCAGTGACTCAGAGCTGCAGACAATAGCTAGTGGTTTGAAAGAAAACGGCATCCTTTAGTAAATGTGTAAGTTCCCAATTAGTTCCCAGAACATAGCTGACAAAAGCTTCTGGTTCTGAGGATGGAAAGGAGGCCAGTTTGGCTGTAATTATTTAATTTCTGTGTTTATTGTTTATTATCTCACTCTTTTTTAAGCATGTACCCCTGCACGCAGTAGATGTACAGAGTAATTTTTCATTCATCAAAACAAAATTAAGCAGATTATTTGTTAAGTTAATAAGGGAAAAAAAACCCCAAAAAACAAAAACCAAAAAACAGCCCTCTAAAATACTTTTTACTATGTC
>NW_007783568.1:2362-2860 GCF_000696425.1 Galeopterus variegatus
TAAAAAAAAAATTAAAATTTTTGAAAAAGATCAAGACATAATGAAGACATAACAATTCTAAATGTGTATACACCTAAGGTCAGAACTTCGAATTCATGAAACAAATACAGACAGAACTGAAAGGAGAAATAAAAAAATCTAAAATTATAGTTAGAGACTTAAATCCCCCTCTTTCAGCAATCAAAAGTTTAGTAGACAGAAAAGTAGCCAGGACATAGAAAGACTGAACAAAACCGACAACCAACTGGATCCCACTACTTTTTAACAGTGTTATTAAGTATAACTTACAAAATGCTTGGTTTAAAGTGTAGAATCTAATGTTTTACAGTGTCTTTACAGGACAGTGCAACCATCACCATATTCTAATTTTAGAACATAATTGTCACTTGCAAAAAAAGAAACACTGAGCCAATTAGTAGTTAATCACAATTTTTCCCATACCAACCATGGCCTTAGGCAAATACATTTTTGCCAGTTCTCTACAGTTTTGCCAATTTC
>NW_007783569.1:0-2860 GCF_000696425.1 Galeopterus variegatus
TAAATACTAGAAGTAAACCTTTTGGAATAATAGAGACACTTTGCCACTAGTTGCATTAATCCATGAAGAACTTTCTTAGGATTGTCATTTGCAAAAATTTCTACTTCTATGTAAAGCACCACACAATAAAATAACCTTGACATACTTCTCAGATTGATCAGTGACATTTTTATTAATCTCTAAAGTGAAGTAAACTTCATATTTAATTTTATAAGATTACTTCTTTGCAGTAATACTGTTATTTAGATATTATTATAATTGTATTTGTGCACAGGTAATAATTACGCATAAATGCTTAGAATATAATTTGAAATTACAAGCTGTTTTATATAAAATTTTTGTTTTCGCATTTTTCTGCCTAAATTATATGCTATTTCTTATGTTTCAAACAGAACCAAATAAGTTGATGCATCGTATCTTCTACATTCTACATTTAGTTGCTCTACAACAAACCAAATTCTGTCATATGTTAAATATTTACCTATCATATTAACCATAAATTCCTTTAATGCAGAACTAAATGATTTAATGAATGATTTATTTTATCCTATCAGCATATAATTTTAATATTTTGCTGTTAGAGAAGGAAAATATTACATGTAGAGGTAGCCAGACCAGAATGCTTAAAAATACAGGCTTTGAAGCCAGACTGCATGGGTTTGAATCCTGGCTCTGCTAGTTATTAGCTGAGTGGCCTTGGGCAGATTACTAACCTTCTGTGATTCAGTTTCCCCATCTGAAAAACAGGGCTAATAATAGTACCTATCCCACTGGTTTGTTTTGAAGATTAAATGAATTAATGTAAGATGCTTAGAACAGTGCCTGGCATCTAGTAAGCATTTAATAAATACTAGGTATGTGAATCAGTCAGGTAAATCCTCTAACAAAGTAAAAGAAATCCAAAAGTATGGATACACTTCTGAAGGATTACACTTGACAGATATATATAGCAATCTATTGATAGAAATCTATAAATGGTAGAAAGAGGATTCATCATGGTTTTCATTGATTATTTTCTCCATGATTAATTAGTTTAAGAATACAGATGTGATAAGACTGTAGTTTAAAAATGACATCCATCTGAGAAGTGTCATGGACGGTTTGTAATTTTGAAAATTGTTGCTGGAATCTTCAGGATGATTATTAAATAACTTGCCTTTTCATGACATGTCCATGTGGCTGCACAGATCCGCTGTTGCGGGATTACTGGGTGTATGAAGGCTCTCTTACGATCCCACCCTGCAGTGAAGGTGTTACCTGGATATTATTCAGATACCCTTTAACTATATCCCAGCTACAGGTGAGTGTGCTACTTTGAATCTTTCAGAGTGAACTTCTGAGTTAAAGGTTAAATATTGTTTCTGTAAAAGGAAAATGTCTGTTTTGTGTTTTAGCTCCCTTTAAATCAGTGATACCTTTTCAGATGAAAGTTAAATGTCTCGAACCAGAGAAAGCAATTGAAAGGTCAAGGATGAAAACCAACATTCATTTGTCATCTATTTTAAAAGTTTTAGAGAGTAAATAGAAGCACTGAAAGAGACAAACTTTTGATTAGTCTAGTTATTCCTTTATGTGGGGATTTCCCAGATGTGGAGAGAAGAAGGGTCTGGAAGAAAAGGGAGAATGCTGATTATTTCTGTAAGTCACTCATAGCCTTCGTAATAGTTCTTTTTTGGAGTGCACAGGAAAACTGTATGCAGAGGGGCAGGGGAACTAGAAAGAATGCCCTGGAAAGTTCTGGATTGTTCTCTAGCTCCACTTTGGTGACCCACCTCCTGCCTAGGGTTCAGCATAGGTGCTGTAAATGGTAATGCACATGGGTTGTCAGCACCCAGGTGAATGGTCACTGGGATGTTAGCTGGAACCTGAGAGAAAGAATGCCCTGGAAAGTTCTGGATTGTTCTCTAGCTCCACTTTGGTGACCCACCTCCTGCCTAGGGTTCAGCATAGGTGCTGTAAATGCTAATGCACATGGGTTGTCAGCACCCAGGTGAATGGTCACTGGGATGTTAGCTGGAACCTGAGGCAACATCCCTATAATGTATTTAAACAGTGATTTTGATATTGTTACAAAAGAAGTGCTTTAAATGACTCCTGTCCTTCAGGGATCTGTCTTAGGGACATGTTCTGGAAAGCTGTATTGTCCCTCATGATCGATCTCAAAAAACATGGGTAATACTCTTGACAAATCAAGTTTTCCCTAGTAACTTTTTACAATTTTTTTTTTTAAAATCCCCATCATTTTTTGAAGAAACTCTAGCTTACTGATTTCTCAGTAAAGCCTTCTTTTTGCTTATCCTTAAATCTTTAAAAATTCTTCTTTCAACATTGAAGTTTCTCTTTGTTTCTGTTTATCTAGGAATTAATTTGAAAAGTTTCCCATTCAGCATCTCTTCTTGATACCCTTCATTATTTTATAAATGTTGATCACAACCCCTGTGGGCCTGCATATTTTTCATACAACAAATCCTAATTCCTTTATTTACTCATTCATCAATTTATTCTTACAAGAAACTTATTCCCGAGTGCCAACTGGACATGGAGGCTACAGAGATTAAAACACAGTCTTTATCCTCAAAGTGCGCCATAGAGTTGGGGAGGCAGATGATTATACGGGCAGTTAAAATTATGATAAGTAAGGTGCTCCAGAAACACATATGAAGAAACCCAACCCAGACCAAGAGGTTTAGGGAATAATTCCTGAAAAATGTTAGAAGTTGGTCTGGTGAAGGAGAGAAAAGAAGTTAGAAATTTGAATCTAATGTTAAAAGTAGAGGTCAGGACTAATGATATACAGAATTGGGGTTTAACAGCAAAAATGGAAGCTGCTGTAACAGATAAACCTCAGGATTTCAATGAC
>NW_007783570.1:0-381 GCF_000696425.1 Galeopterus variegatus
ATCCCATGCTCTTGGATTGGAAGAATCAACATAGTGAAAATGTCTATACTACCCAAAGTGACATACAAATTCAGTGCAATCCCCATCAAAATTACAATGACACTTTTCTCAGAAATGAAAAGAACTATCCAGACATTTATGTGGAATAACAAAAGACCATGCATAGCCAAAGCAACACTGAGCAACAAAAAAATAAAGCTGGAGGCATAACACTACCTGACTTTAGACTATACTACAAAGCTATAGTAACCAAAACAGTATGGTACTGGCATAAAAACAGACACAGTGATCAATGGAATAGAATAGAAAAACCAGAAATGAACCCACACACCTACAGCCATCTGATCTTTGATAAAGGCACCAAGCCTATACACTGGGGAA
>NW_007783570.1:2132-2860 GCF_000696425.1 Galeopterus variegatus
CTGCCATATGACCCAGCTATCCCACTGCTGGGAATATACCCGGAGGAATGGAAATCATCAATTTGAAGGTATAGCTGTTCCCCAATGTTCATCGCAGCACTCTTTACAATAGCCAAGAGTTGGAACCAGCCCAAATGTCCATCACCGGATGAATGGATATGGAAAATGTGGTATATCTATACAATGGAATACTACTCAGGTATAAAAACGAACGAAATACTGCCATTTGCAACAACATGGATGGACCTTGAGAGAATTATATTAAGTGAAACAAGTCAGGCACAGAAAGAGAAATACCACATGTTCTCACTTATTGGTGGGAGCTAAAAATAAATAAATAAATTTACACACACACACACAGAAAAAAAACTGGGGGCGAGGGGGAGAAGACATAATGACTACAATTCCTTGAAGTTGATACAACAAGCAAACAGAAAGGACGTTGTTGGGTGGGAGGGCGGAGAGGGAGGAGGGAGGGAGGTTTCGGTAATGGGCCACAATAATCAACCACATTGTATATCAACAAAATAAAATAAATAAATAAATAAATAAATAAAAAGAGTGATGCAGGAACCAAAGTCACCATTCTCTAATACGTAGTTTGGATATAGGTTCCTTGGTTCCTGAATAATGAAATAAAAAGAACAATGAGAGGAATTTAAAAAATAAAAAAAATAGTAAATAAAGGTCAAAAGAGCAGAGCACACAAGAACTTTCTTTTTGAAAGC
>NW_007783571.1:0-2860 GCF_000696425.1 Galeopterus variegatus
GGGTTTTCTTATGTCCATATGGAAGTCCATACTCTTGAACATGTGGTATCTTTTTCAGGTTAGGACTGTAAATGATAATGCCCTGTGGTGACAATGACCAGGCAGGGGACTTGGTGACTCAAGTTCAGTTTTGTGGACTAAGTCGAGGTATAAATATAATTTTTGTGTTATCATCCATCTCTCTTCTTGGGAGCAACCATTTGGCTCTGTGATTTAGGCCCACCTCCACCCCAACTCCTGCTTCTGGCCACATTCAGAAGGGCCATAACTTCCGGATGAGTAAAGGGCCTCACGAACCAGAAACCACAATAAGAAGCAGCACAGCTTTCTCGAGTCTCAGCGATGATCTGCTGTGTTACCTAATGACTGTGACGGCATCTCTCAGGGCACGTTTTTCTGCTTGGATGATAAGAATCTCTATACCTGCCCCTATCTAAGTGAAAAATAAGGACTCAGTTGACAGTTCCCAGATGCTCTTCATGGGAAAAAAGCAAACAAGATTCAGCATCTATGAGAGGGGTTCTTTGGAGATATGCTTTGAATTGCTAAATCCTTTTCAGACTCAAGACTTGAGTTTTGGAAGACCTCCTTTTCTGCTCTTGATTCTCTTGGCTTTGCAAATACACCCAGAGCATATGGGTCTGCTGCAGGGGAGACAGTTTGCAAGGCTCAGGTGGCCCCCAAAGAAAATAGTTCTTAGTGTGGAAAGCTATGCCAGGGCAGATCACAGATGTCATGATACCTTCTGCAGGTATTTGTGTATATATCTTCTCTCCCCTGCGTGATCCTTGAGACAACTATGTCTGAATCATCTCTGTGTCTTCCAAATCCTCTAACACAGTGCCTGGCACATGGGTGAGGACTGATATTTTAGATGCATCAGTGGCAACTTTAACTCTGCCCTGAGGTTTGATTTTACCATTGTAGTTTCTCCCTTAACAATGTCGAGCCGTATCTGAGCCCTGTGCTCCTGGAAAAAAAAGAAACCCCCCTCTCTACCCTTTTGTGTTGCAGGAAATGGCTCATGGCAAAGACCCACCCTTCCCCATACAACTTAGATAAGACCCACAGACGACCCGCTTGCCCTCACATTTTCATTCTCTGTCTCATTAGTGACTAGCTGAACTCTTCTTCCCCGCTTGACCAAACTTTAGTCAGGGTTCTCTTCTACCTCCAGGTCCCTGAACTGAGGACCACCCTTGAGCACTGGAACATGGAGTGACTGCTCCTTAAGGACCCTTCCAGAAAATCAGCTGACCTCAGGGGAAAACACTCCCTCATCAACTGTCCCATAACAGGCCCTGCTCATCCCGTCCCCCACAGTAGGTTTTTTTTTTCTAGCTTCATTTATTCCTTTCTGTAAAAGCAAATTCCTTTCTGCCTGGCCATTGAGGCCCTTACGGATCTTGTGGTCAGAGCATTCTCTATTGCAATACTGACTTCCCTTATTGCAATTGTCTTTCCAAATAAAATCTTTGCTTACCTAGGTCCAGATTTGTTTCTACTTGGCATTCTCGTCACCCTCTGCTTCAGTGCCCTGGGCCTTCTGACCTTGACCTTGGACTTGCAGCACTCTCCTCACCCTCTACCCCCCCCACCTGCCACCCCCAACAATGTTATTACACAGGACTTGTCACTGCCCATATTTCCTTCACAATTTCAGCAGTTAGAATGCTTTCAAAAAATGTTTAACAGAAAACCCAACTCAAAACACTCAACAAAGAACGCCTTAAACAATGAAGACATTAATCATCTCACCAAAAAAGGAAGTCTGGAGATGAATGATCCTATCTCTAACGATGTCACTAAGAACCGGTGCCTCATCCATCCACACACACTACCATACTCACACATATACAGACCATCCCTGACTTATGATCGTTCCACCTACAATTTTTTTGATTTTACAATAGTGCAAAAGTGATATGCATTCAGTAGAAACTGTAATTCGAGTACCCACACAACCAACCTGTTTTTCACTGTCAGTACAGCATTCAACAAATCACAAGACATTCAACACTTTATTATAAAGTAGGCTTCATGTTAGATGGTTTTGCCCAGCAGTAGGCTAATGTAAGCGTGCTGAGCATGTTTAAGGTAGGCTAGACTAAGCTGTGATGTTTGGTAGGTTAGGTGTCTTAAATGCATTTTTGACTTATGATGTTTTCAGTTTATGATGGGTTTGTTGGGGCATAACCCCATTGTAAGTCGAGGAACATCTGTATATTTGGTTGCTCATAATCACAAAAATAGTTCCAGATCATCATCACACGATATTGTCCAAAGCAGCAAGGAAATGAAGGGAGGAAGAAAGTTTTCATTGAGGATGACTCTCTTTTTATCAGGGAGGAAATCACATTCAGAATAAGGGTCTCCCCTTACATCTATCTCACTGTCCAGAGCTGGGTCACTCCTCGATGTAAGAGAGGCCGGGAAGGTGAGTTGTTGGAATTTTCTGCCTCTATGTTGGGTGGTGGGTTCTGCCAGTGGAGAAGAAAAGGGAGAGAAATGACTGCTGGGTCTGCCCCGCTTATACAACCTGCAGGACTTGCTGCACACCCTCCAAGGAATCAGTGAGCTGATCGCACGGAATGATGTGGTCCACACCATGCTCAGCCAGTGAGCACACTGGCCATCCCTATATAGGACCCGAATCTGGGGCCTTGGCGCTGCCGCACTCTCCCAAGTGAGCCACGGGGCCAGCCCAAGCCAAAGCTTTTCTGAGTGCAGTACCTCTGCCTAATTGTCCAGCACCTCAGTAAAGTTGGCTGTCTCAGGCTGGTGGAGTGGAAAGATGGGCTCCTGGAAACCTTTCAAATGAAAATCACTCAGGAGAGTTTGCTCTCCAATGCCTCCATTT
>NW_007783572.1:0-318 GCF_000696425.1 Galeopterus variegatus
GTCTTTGACCAGTGGACCCTCTGTTCGAGAATAATTCAGAGATTAGAAATCTATAAATTAGGTGTGCTCACAGCATCAAAACACCGCTCCATAGATTACATATGGAGTACAAAGGGGAGAGAGTACCGTTTCAGTGAGGAGATTTGGTGGTCACTGTCTCAAGCAAGCAGTCAAGTTTGGCAATAGTCGCCCAGAGCAGCAGGAGGCTGACGTGATGTGCTCGAGCATGTGATGCAGGAGAAAGTGCACAGGATCTTCACGTGCTGTTCTTGCCAGAAGTACTTGCCCTGAATTTAATAAGGGGAACAGACAAATGTG
>NW_007783572.1:2081-2860 GCF_000696425.1 Galeopterus variegatus
CTGACCTATAGAACTGTGGGACAATAAATGTGTTTTGTGTTAAGCTACTAAGTTTGTTACCACAGCCATAGGAAGCAAACATAGCATCTTATCTGAAAATAGGGACTCCTTGACTCAGCACTATTGGAGTAATTATCAGTAAAGATTTAAAAAAAATAGGTAAATCAGTAAATAAATTTGGCATTTGAGTTTTAGGGCTGGAGTTTACCATGGAGGAACTCTCACAGGCTGCCCGCTCCATAGTACAGATTAATAAAATGAGGCTCAAGGGAGTTAAGTGACTTGCCCAAGGTCATGCATCGATTTAGCAGCAGCGGAGCCAGGTCTAGAAGTCAGAGCTCCACGCTTCTGTTCTGGTAACCTTTCCTTTACATACTGTGACTCTTTCAACTCCTATTGTATGATGTTATTGCATTGTGAGCAAACCCCTCTTTAGTTATCTGTCATCTTCTGTAAGAAAGATAACAGTAACACTGGGTGGAAGGGTAAGAAAAAGAAGGAAAGACATGAAGGCAAAAAGTCTGCAGTCGGGCTGAGCCCCTGGCGCACTCGGGAGAGTGCAACGCTGGGAGCGCAGAGGCGCTCCCGCCGCGGGTTCGGATCCTATATAGGGATGACTGGTGCGCTCACAGCACTCACTGGCTGAGCGTGGTGCGGCCGGTCTCAAAAAGGACAAAAAAAAAAAAAGTCTGCAGTCGGACACTGGCTGTGAAGATGACTGTAAGGCCCCATAGAAGACCCCAAAGGAGGCACTCCCTAAAACATGGCGTTTTTCTCTT
>NW_007783573.1:0-231 GCF_000696425.1 Galeopterus variegatus
TTTTAAAACAAAGCAATATGGGTCCATGAGTCAATGCCATTACGTTTAGCTGTCCCCCAAAATAGTTATCAATACCTGACAAAGCCCTTTCCAATGCAGAAGTAGGGAATTATTTATTTGATGTTATTTTCAATAAATCAAGTCTCCGGGTTGTAAGTCATGATGTTTTCGATCTTTTTCTCCTGAGAATGCACCGTGAAAGGACTTCCTGACTAACTTAATAGTTCTTTT
>NW_007783573.1:2295-2859 GCF_000696425.1 Galeopterus variegatus
TTTGATATTGTTTAGGTTGTTGATGAGCTTTTGAAAAACTCAACTAAGATTACATCGAGTGAGTTAAAATTTAAATGAGTACTGGGAATATTTGCCAGAAAATACAACTTTGAACAGTCTACTGCACAAGCTGCATGTAGAGATGACATGAGAGAAATGCATGGAGATTTACTTAAAGGCCTGGGGTCAATTCAGTCCTCCAAACATTCCAGGTTTATCTCTGAATCAAGTACAGCCTTCCAAAGGCTGCCTGGGACCACACATTTTAACAATTCCAGAAAAACCTTAACGTGAGTTTTGCCTCAGTACTAAGTAGCTGTATCCAGTGCTTTACATTGAAAATGCTTATTTCCAGGCTGGTAGTGAAAAGCTTTCCACTGTCATCATCTACACAATCAATGAAGACAGTGTTTCAGAGTTTGGTGTCAGCAAGTCGTGATGTCCCATGAGGTTTGAGCATGCCCTCTTCTCAGATTTCAATCTAATCGTGTAACAATTATGTGTGTCTTTTGATGAGGACATCAGAAAGACCAGAGGTAACTATGTACACAACTTACAAGACTC
>NW_007783573.1:8061-8365 GCF_000696425.1 Galeopterus variegatus
GAGTCTGAAATGTTCTGGCAGAAAATGGCGAGAATGGATGGAGTGGCACATGAGTAAAAGAGATACAAAAGGTCTTTTTTTCATGGCCTTCTGCTGGTGATGACATTGAAGGAAGAGAACACATTTCCACAGGACTCTGCTCCAGTCCCTTACAAACCAAAAAAGGAAGTTTTCTTTGTTTCCTGGACAGTGAATCCTGCTGCCTGTAAACCAGGTACTGATGGTCACTACTTGTCTCTGCTTACATGACAGCATGTGAAATTCTGCTTCTTTATCAAATCTTGGTTTGACAACCTGATACACT
>NW_007783574.1:0-383 GCF_000696425.1 Galeopterus variegatus
TAATAAGCACATTTTAAGAGAACCATAGAAGAGGGAGCGACAGGTTGAGGTTGACATTTAATGATGGATGCCACTGAGATGTCTGGTAGGGGCAAAGGAGGCAAACAAGACAGCACAGTGCAGCCTACGCCGGACGGGAAAACTTCCCAGTTCTAGGTAACACGAGAATATCTAAACAGGAGCAAGGGGAATGTGCATTCCGTACTGATTTCATACTGAACCCTCTACAGTCAGTCACAGGCTGGGAGTAGAAAGCTACACCTGCTTTGGAAGTTCCTCTCCAGGGCTCGCCCGGCCACTTTCAGCTCGCCTGTCCAGATGCGCCTTGTCCTGGGTTGTCTTGCTCCTTGATTCCCACTCATTTGGGTCTGGTGCTTGTGCTC
>NW_007783574.1:2370-2859 GCF_000696425.1 Galeopterus variegatus
TTTTATGTGTATACATTGAAAAACACCTGGAAGACTATCCACCAAAATTTTACCTCTATCTGTCTATCTATTTATCAAATTTATATTTATCTATATCTGTGTAGTAGTATTGAGAAGGGATTACCATTTTCTTCTTTATACTATTCTATGTTAGTTGAATTTTAAGAAACATATTACTAAATAATCTGGGAAAATTAAGCTATTTTAATTTTAGAAACTTATCTAATAAATTTTTTGGTTAACATCACTGATAGAATGCTAAAAAATAATCACTATCATTTATAAAGAAAACTTTTGCTTAAAATACAGAAATCTTACTAGGTTTTCATTTGGACTTATTTCTCTTCCAAAGAAGCAATGATGAAATCTCTGTATATTCTAGCCATCCCATTTTCTATGTTAAATTATTAAATAGCTAACTGGCAATGAAGAATTCAAAAATGAACTCATGTTTCCTCTTTTAAACCAGAAACAAAAGCCACTTCATAC
>NW_007783575.1:0-396 GCF_000696425.1 Galeopterus variegatus
TGCTTACAAACACCAAAAGCTAAAGGGTATGCTTCTGCCTAGAGAATTTAATGATGCTATAGGAGTTTTAAATTGTCACCAGTGGTGGCTGGTTAGGAAACTGGGGAAGCTGAACCTGTTTGTTGCTCACCCACCTGAAGAAACCTGCTGTGCACTTAGGTTTCCAACTGCACCTTATTCCTGCAGCGCTTGCAATGGTAGTGGGTGACACATAGGGGCCCCATATGAACACATAGGGGCCCGACAAGCTAGATGTATGGCTGTGAGTTTGTTTCAAATGTCTATAAGCCCATACGCTCTCCAGCCCAATGGGATGACCAGGGTACAAAGTATTTTAGGTGCATAGGGTTATCACTGTCACTTTAGGAGGGAAAAAGAGGAATAATTTTTCCAGTT
>NW_007783575.1:2382-2859 GCF_000696425.1 Galeopterus variegatus
TTTTAAGTCCTTACATTATACTCTCTCCTTCCAGATCTTTTGAAAAAGACAGGGCTGTGGTCATCTTTGCTCTTGGCTTCCATAAAAACCCAGCACAGCCTTGGCAGCCCTCCTGGAAAGACTTCTTGTTTCATGGGGATCCATTGATTAAACAAACTTAACAAACTTAAATAACAGAAGCTATGAAAGAGACATTTGCAGTCAGCATTCTGAAGTTCTGAAGCAACAAAAGTTTACCAGACCACAAACATTTCTCTAACACTATCCATCATGTAGATTATACAATTTAGCACGAAAACAGAGAGAGTTATTAATTGTTATTAATTGAGGTCTACAATGCACATACAGGTCTTTAAAAGTCAACAGTCAAAATTTCTGGGTTACCACAATTTATTTCTGGGTCCAGACTAAAAAACAAGTTTATTTCTTGGGTGCTTGCTAAATGGGGCCACTGTGTTAGGCAGAAAATATGGGATG
>NW_007783576.1:0-544 GCF_000696425.1 Galeopterus variegatus
GGCACACAGGTCCAGCTGCCTGCCCCCTTTTTAAAAACAAACCACTCAAAAGTCAAATGTTGATGAAAATAGAAGTCAGCTTTTATTCAGGAATACTAGTGCCCTGTTATTAGATGTTAGGCTCACCCACCTTTCAAAGACTCAGATTTACTGAGGGGGCTTTTAAAGAGAGCGCCAAGGGACTGGAATGTGGGAAATGAAAAGCAGGAGGGAGGGGGACATTCAAGGGGCCAGGTGCAAAGTCTCACCAGGACTGTCCGATTTCTGCTCCCATCTTTGCTGTTACTTCAGGTCCTGCTGGAGGGGGGATCAGCAGAGCTTTATTCATGTCTTCTTGGTTTCCCAGGGTCTGCAAGTCTGCAGCTTCAGGCTGGCTAGAAAACAACTTTATATTCATGTAAATAATGTCATCTTGCCCCATAACCAAGGTTCAAAATATCAAATAACCATGGGTAAAGAGCAAACTCAGAGAAATGCATTCTAAGAAAAAAACTGTGTCCTTTTAAAATCTTTGAGCACTCATGCAGTTTTAGGTCCCCAAACG
>NW_007783576.1:2293-2859 GCF_000696425.1 Galeopterus variegatus
GCCTTGCTGAGTTCCCCGGGTTTGTCACATCAGAGCATCCTTTCATATCCAATTATACTTCGCGACTGTCCACCTCACCATAAAAAACACACAGGTCTACCTGTTTCTTGGAGTCTTCATTTCAGAAGTCTCTCATGTCCCTTAAAACTTATATTAAACAAATTTGTGTGCTTTTCTCTTGTTAACCTTTCTTTTGTTATAGAGGTCTCAGCCATGAACCTAGCAATTGGTGAGGAAAAGAAATAGTTCTCTTCCTTCCATGACCATAAAGTAAAAACCATGAGGGCTACTAAGCATCCCACTGAATGCTTTTTAAGTAACTAGAAGAGTCATGGACCTGCCGGATGAGAAATATGAAAATAATGCAGCATTCTTTTGCCAAATCAGGAGATGAAGATAAGAGGTAAAAGAATCCTAAGGCCTGACAGAGAGGCTAATAGTCTTAAAGGGTCTTTAGAGCCAGACAGGAATACATCAGAATGCCTTAAGAGAGACAGAGAAATGCAAACTTCTTTCAAAGAAATGTAAAATCAGCCAATCAGTGAAGCTGTTTGTCCACACCTAGG
>NW_007783577.1:0-772 GCF_000696425.1 Galeopterus variegatus
CAAAAAAAAAAAAAAAAAAAAAAAAAGCCCAACCAGAAGGCTTTACTACTGAATTCTACCAAACATTTAAAGAGGAATTAATACCAATTCTCTTCAAATTACTCCAAAAAATTGAAACAGAGGCTATTCCCCCAGCTCATTCTATGAGGACAGCATTACCTTGATACCAAAACCAGACAAAAATACAACAAAAAAAGAAAACCACAAGCCAATATCTCTGATGCACATGGATGTAAAAATCCTCAACAAAATATTAGCAAATAGAGTACAGTAACACATCAAAAAAGATTATACCCCATGATCAAGTAGGATTCATCCCAGGGATGCAAGGATGGTTCATCACATGCAAGTCAATAAACGTGATATACCACATCAACAAAATCAAGGACAGAAACAATATGATTATCTCAATAGATACATAAAAAGCATTTGACACAATTCAACATCCCTTCATGATAAAGACTGTCAGCAAATTAGGTATAGAAGCAGAGTATTTCAACACAATCAAACGCAATACATGAAAAACCCACCACCAATATCATCCTTAATGGTATCATCCTGTTCCAAGAACAGGAACAAGACAAGGATGCCCACTCTCACCACTCCTATTTTACATACTATTGGAAGTACTAGCGAGAGTGATCAGGAAAGAGAAAGAAATAAAGGGCATCCAAACTGGAAAAGATGAAGTCATATTGTCCCTGTCTGCAGATGACATGATCCTCTACATAGAAAAACCTAAAGACTCTACCAAAAAACTCTGAGAGCTAAT
>NW_007783577.1:1351-2859 GCF_000696425.1 Galeopterus variegatus
CCAAACTGGAAAAGATGAAGTCATATTGTCCCTGTCTGCAGATGACATGATCCTCTACATAGAAAAACCTAAAGACTCTACCAAAAAACTCTGAGAGCTAATTAATGATTTCAGTAAAGCTTCAGTGTACAAAATCAACATGCAAAAAATCAGTAGTATTTTTATATTCCAATAACAAACTAGCAGAAAAAAAACTCAAGAAAGCAAGCCCATTTAAAATAGTCACCAAAAAAATGATATATCTAGGAATCAATTTAACCAAAGAGGTGAAAAATCTCTACAATGACAATTACAAATCACTGCTGAAAGAAATTAAAAAGGACACAAAAAGATAGAAAGACATTCCATGCTCTTGGATAGGAAGAATTAACATTGTAAAAATGTCCATATTATCAAAAGTGATCTACAGATTCAATGCAATCCTGATCAAAATACCAATGACATGCTTCATAGAAACAGAAAAAACAATCCTGAGATTCACATGGAACAACAAAAGACCCCAAATAGTCGAAGCAATGCCGAGCAAAAAAAAAAAAAAAAAAAAGCCAGAGGCACTACACTATCTGACTTCAAATTATACTACAAAGCTATAGTAACCAAAACAACATGGTACTGGCCTAAAAATAGACACTAAGACCAATGGAACAGAATAGAGAGTGCAGAAATCAACCCGCATATCTACAGCCAATTCTTTGACAAAGTCACCAAAAACATCCATTGGGGAAAGGACTGCCTCTTCAATAAATGGTGCTGTGAAAACTGGACATCCATATGTAGAAGAATGAAACTAGACCCATACCTCTGACCATATACCAAAATCAACTCAAAATCAATCAAAGACTTAAATATAAGACCTGAAACTATAAGACTCCTAAAAGCAAACACAGGAAAACACTTCAGGAAGTAGGGCTGTGCAAAGACTTTATAAATAAGACCCCAAAAGCACAGGCAACAAAAGAAAAAATAAACAAATGGGATTATATCAATCTAAAAAGCTTCTGCACAGCAGAAGAAACAATTAACAGAGTGAAAAGACAACCTGCAGAATGGGAGAAAATATGTGCTAACTATGCATCTGACAAAAGATTAATACCCAGAATATACAAGGAACTCAAACAACATAACAGTAAAAAAATAATTAACCAGATTTTAAAAATGGGCAAAGGAGCTGAATAGGCATTTCTCAAAGGAAAACATACAAATGGCCAACAGATACATGAAAAAAATGTTCAACATCACTAAGCAGCAGAGAAATGCGAATCAAAACCACATTGAGATACCATCTCATGCCAGTTAGACTGGCAAGCATCAAAAAGACAGAGAATGACAAATGCTGGCAAGGATGCAGAGAAGGGAACACTCCTACACTGTTGGTGGGACTGTAAATTAGTGCATCCACTATGGAAAATAGTATGGAGGTTCCTCAAACAACTACAGATTCAAGTGTGATACAATATAGGAATCCCACTGCTGTGTATGTACTCAAAGGAATGGAAATCGTCATGTTG
>NW_007783578.1:0-647 GCF_000696425.1 Galeopterus variegatus
ATCTCTGCAAAGGACACCAAGCACTTGACATCAATAACCCAAAACTTTAAAATCATCGTTGGTCCTTATTCTCTCACATGCCACATCCAAGCCGGACTTAAGATTTTGTCTAACTGCTCAGCTCCTCTTTTATCTTTCTCCTGATTACTCCTCCTAACTGGTCTCCCTGCTGACATTCTTACTCCACCACCAGACTAGTTTTCACACAGTGAACAATATAATCCTTTAAATATACGAGTCGTTTCAGAGGCTAACCTTGCTCAGCATCCTCCAATAGCTCCCCGTCAACTTAGGACAAAATCTAAAGTTGTCTTGCTCACTGAATTCCAGCCTCTGTGACTTCTTGGTCAGTGTTTTAACATGCTGAGTCTTCTCTCATTTGGGGTTTTTTCCTGCTGTTCCTCCACTCTCACAGTTCACTTCATCACTCTTTCTAGAGCCTTCTCGAAAGCCATCACTTTGGGGAATCCTTCCCTGACCATCATCTATGACCTGCCTCTCCCTTTTTATTTTATCACCTTATCATGCTTTATTTTTCTTCACTGCACTATCACTATCAGTTTTTATTTTTATTTTATTTTTAGCTTGTCTTTTTTCTCGAATATCTATAACATACATACCTTGCTATTGCATAAAGAAAAAAAAAA
>NW_007783578.1:2463-2859 GCF_000696425.1 Galeopterus variegatus
AGATTGCTGGATCATATGGAAGATTTATCTGTAGTTGTTTGAGAAACCTCCATGCCATTTTACATAGTGGAACAACCAGTATTCTGGAAGGAAAAGAAAAAAAAGATGCCAATGCTAATATAGGTATATTTTTCCACTAGTATTGAATTATGCTTTACAGATAATTTTTTTTTAAATGTTTAGAGTATTCCAAAAATCATCTAAATTCTGAGATTGCTTCTATTTGGTAGCTTGACTAAACCCTGTAGAATAAATAGTATAACTCTAAAAATGTCAAAAGTTAAAACAAATCTCGACTTAATTTTATTTATGGTTTCTTTCTTGTATGAAATTCCTGGTCAGTGTAATTTGCAATGTCAATGATGAAGAAAAGCCATTGGTCTTGTCAGGTTTTTT
>NW_007783579.1:0-227 GCF_000696425.1 Galeopterus variegatus
GTGTTAGGGGGATAAAGGAAGCAGGATTGGGCAGAGGGAGAAATTGAGCTGGAATGTAAGTCCAAGAACAGCCTAGACTGATGACTCCAGGAGCTCTGGAATTACAGTGGTCCTTCAGAGTCATTCCAAGTTGAGTTGAGGCAGCCAGGCATTTATACTCTCATAGCTACCAGTCATTGAGTGGGGAAGAATGTGACTTGGGCTAAATGACACTGCAGTTGAGGCAA
>NW_007783579.1:2265-2859 GCF_000696425.1 Galeopterus variegatus
ATTATTGAGCATATTTGAGGATATTGTTGGCATTGAAGTGTTTGGGTGATTCATAATTTAAAGAAAAATATAATTTCTATGTAATTAAATATTTTCCCATGTAATTTATTTATGCCTTCATTTAGAAAAAATAAGAATTGTGTCATGCCATTAACATTTTCACATAATGTGCTTTATTTATAGTATTTCCTAAACTTACAAAAGTTCTTAGATCATTTTTTTACTAATGTCAATTTGAAAAAACTATTTTCTCTGAGACAGTAGAACTTAACTTTGTCCATAAAAGCCTTAAAGTAAATTGTAGGTTCATAAATCAACTATGTACTGAACATATACTTTTTAAATATTGTAATGATGTCATATGATAAATTATCATTTTTGAAAACTGTTACAAAATATGTATGTTCATATAAATTGCTACAAAATATATTGTAATTTTTCACTACTTAAATTCCTCTTTTTATGCATTTTATGCTTTTGGATAATGCTTTCTAAAATCTCCCAGGTGATTTCCATTTCAGTTCACTCCTTTTTTCAGTCTGATTCCTTTCATCCTGTTCTGGATTTGAAACAATCCAGACAATTTGTAACAAT
>NW_007783580.1:0-475 GCF_000696425.1 Galeopterus variegatus
GGGGCCCTAGAGGAGGCAGGCACTGCCCCTGAGAGCTATCAGCCTGCTCTGGTCGTACACATGAAGAGACCAGCCATGACCAGGAATCCTGCTCTGGACTTCCTCTGGGTTACCATTCACACAGGGCAGGGCCTGAGGCTTTAGCACTTTAAAAATCCAGAATCTTAAGGAAAATGAAGTTCACAATAGTGCCAATTTTTCTCTGTGACTTTAAGCAAGTTACTTCTTTTCTCCGAGTCTCCTCTTGTTTCATTGAAACAGGCAATCAGAAAAAGTACTCAAAGGGTGCTTGTATGGGTTAAATGTGGCAATATGTGTAACACTCAGAAAAGGGTGTGTGTGAACTGAGTGGTTATCTCAGAGATTCATGGTGGAAAGATGAAACAGCTCCTGCTGTAAGTACGTGAAACTTCATTTCTTTAAATGTTCTGATTACTGTGGATAACCTAAAAGCACTTCCTGTTTCTTTCCTCGT
>NW_007783580.1:2462-2859 GCF_000696425.1 Galeopterus variegatus
AGTTGCTGACCTGGTTTTCTGCTCACTCGGGGCAGTTTGTTCCATTCGCATCAGATTTCTGGTGTTATGGGATCCATTTTTTTTAATCCCTTATTTTTTTCATTTATGTTGTTTCTACATGAACAATCCTGAGTAACTGAGAACCTCTTACCCGGTAGGACATTTTCCAAACCCTCTCTAACTAGCTAACTGCCCATGTTCTGCAGGACCCAGCGCCGTCCACTACTTTCAACTTCCCCTGACCCTCCTGTTCTTCCTCCTGCGGACTCCCGGCCCCTATATTTTTCTGACCTTTTGGGCAGGGCATAGACTGTACTGATGGCAATTCTCCTGTCCACATCTCACTTCCCCACTCTACACAAACAAAAAAGTTTGATCCGTAAATATTTCTCTCAGG
>NW_007783581.1:0-2859 GCF_000696425.1 Galeopterus variegatus
AAGTGAAGTATCTCCATACAATAAAATATTTTTCAGCAATAAACGGGGACGAAGTACTGATACATAATGCATGGAAGAAACTTGAAGGCATTATGCTAAGTGAAAGAAGCCAAATCTCGTTTAAGTTATAATTTGCATTCAATGCTTATATTCATTTTGTAAAATATAAAGGATAATCTTCCACCGCCACATTTTATTAGCCCAACTTCTGTGTAGTGGATTGAATGGTGGCCCTTAAAATGATACGTGCACGCTCTAGTACTTGGACCCTGGGAATTTTACCTTATATTGAAAAAATGTCTTTGTAGATACAGTTGAGTAAAAGATTTTGAGTTGAGGTCATCCAGAATTACCCGGGTGGGCCCTAAATCCAGTGGTAAGTGTCCTTATAAAAGGGAAGAGAATGTCAGAGGTTGGAGTAATGCAGCCACAACAAATGCCCACAGCCACCAAAAAGTGGAAGAGGCAGGGAACAGATTTCACCCTAGAGCCTCCAGGGACAATGCCTCCTGCTGACACCTTGATTTCAGACTTGCACACTCCAGACTGTGAAATAATACATTTCTGTTGTTTTAAGCCATCAAGTGTATAGTAGTTTGTCATGTCTGTCCTAGGAAACTAATACCCTCTGGTATTGATACAGACAGTAGAGTTTGAAAGGATTATTTCTATTTTACAAACCCTAATGTTTAAAACATTTGAGATAGAGCAGCTGAATTAGATTAGATTCCCTTTGGCTAATTTCTTTTCTGACATGCCCATTTCTAAATATGTAAAATATAAAGGATAATCTTCCACCGCCACATTTTATTAGCCCAACTTCTGTGTAGTGGATTGAATGGTGGCCCTTAAAATGATACGTGCACGCTCTAGTACTTGGACCCTGGGAATTTTACCTTATATTGAAAAAATGTCTTTGTAGATACAGTTGAGTAAAAGATTTTGAGTTGAGGTCATCCAGAATTACCCGGGTGGGCCCTAAATCCAGTGGTAAGTGTCCTTATAAAAGGGAAGAGAATGTCAGAGGTTGGAGTAATGCAGCCACAACAAATGCCCACAGCCACCAAAAAGTGGAAGAGGCAGGGAACAGATTTCACCCTAGAGCCTCCAGGGGCAATGCCTCCTGCTGACACCTTGATTTCAGACTTGCACACTCCAGACTGTGAAATAATACATTTCTGTTGTTTTAAGCCATCAAGTGTATAGTAGTTTGTCATGTCTGTCCTAGGAAACTAATACCCTTTGGTATTGATACAGACAGTAGAGTTTGAAAGGATTATTTCTATTTTACAAACCCTAATGTTTAAAACATTTGAGATAGAGCAGCTGAATTAGATTAGATTCCCTTTGGCTAATTTCTTTTCTGACATGCCCATTTCTAAATATGTGTATAATAGATCATAAAAGCATAAAATTTCAGAGTTGGAAGGATTCTGTATGATAAGGCTTCAAAATAATTTTCTTTTTTCTAAAAAAAACTCTCTATTTAAAAAATATAGAGTAGTTCCAAGTGATGACAAGACTCAGGCTGAGGCCCCAGGTATGTAAGGCTGCAGAAGACTGGATAGCAAACTCATGAGGCTTCAGACCCACCTCCACGATTTCAAGATTGGGAGGTGGCATAGCATAGATTTTTGTTTTGTTTTTCATAGCATAAATTCAAGGGCACAAATTTGAAGTCAGACTTCCAGGGTTCAAATCCTAACTGTCACTTAGTAGCTGTGTGATCTTGGGTTCTTGACATTTTTATACCTCTTTTTCCTCTTTCCTTGAATGGGCGTAGTAATAGCACCAACCTCATGGGGTTGTTTGAAGGACAAACCGAGTTAATACTTGCAAAGTCTTACAACAGTGCTTTTGTAGAAATAATACGGTGTGGTGAACTATACATCCTCCGAAGCAACTTTAATCAGAAGAATTTATGCATAATCTTAATTCACTCATTGGTTTTTGTTTTGTTTTGTTTTCTTTCCCCACACCAAACTCTTGGGAAAATGTCATGGTCAATATTCTTTTGCCATTTTACAGCTATATATTTTTTTAACTATGTGTTACAGCTGTAAGGACTTAGTCTATAAAATTCGAGCAAGTCTGCTTTGGAACAGAGAAAATAACCCAGAGACATTGATCCCAACCTAATATAGCCTGGCCACCTCCACCATCTCTCTCCTCCACCACCCAGGGTTCCCAGCTACACCTGTCCCCAGCTGGTCACCATATCTCAGCACACCTAGCATTTTCAGAAGGCGCTGGAAGACCAAAGAAGCATAACGTCTCTGTAGAGCAGGATTCTGAGGTTCTGGGGTTCTGCAGGAGGAAGACAGGGCCAAAGCTATGGGTTGTTCTGGGAGAGATTAGGGAGACTGTCCTCCGGGTGTCTCCCTTTGGGACTCTCACCTGCCGCTTATTCCTGCTCTGGGTTCAAACGTGTGGATTCCTTTAGAGGAAACTCTCCATTCTAGTCACAAGGCGACAAAACCATGTCATCTCACCCTGTCACTGCTAAAGGACAATACGTTTAACCTTCTCACAGGTCTCAAATCTTCCTTCTCCAGTGCAGCTTCATATTCAGGATCAATTAAAAAAAGTGAATCACACAGAAGGGAATGTGCTTCAAAGGCAATGATCCAGTTTTCAGTCCCATGACCCATAGGGGAATTTGTAGTCAGCCCGTTCCCTTAGTTGAGTGGCTGCTTTGTCCTGGGTACTGATCTCTGTAATACAATTTAATCTGCACAGCAACCTTAAGAAGTAGGTATTATTTTACTTTACCTGTTTTATATATGAGGAAACTAACATGCAGAGAATTTCAGCATATGCCAAGTTAAAGAGTTGGTATTTGGAAGGACAAAAAGAAAA
>NW_007783582.1:0-541 GCF_000696425.1 Galeopterus variegatus
TCAGATAATTCTCTGAGTATCTCTATAAATTTATCTACAGGGAAGGGCAGACTAGAACAAGCCTAAAGCTATAATTGGTAGAGAAGCAATAGTCATTAATTAGACAGGATAGGAGGACAGGTGGTCTTTTTTGTTTGAACAATGTTCATGTTTGTCTGTGTCCAGACATGATTATGGAATGATCTCATTTTTGTCTTGATCCATCATGGTCAGAGTGGCCTTGTCAGATGTCGGTGTTCTGTGAAATTGTTTAAGGTCAACAGGTGAACACCAGGGCCAGACTGTGAGTGTCAGACCAGCCCACAAGAACAGCAAGGCCTAGCTGATAGTGCCAGGCTGGCTCCTGGATGTCAGGGGCTGCATTTTATTTTTTTTAATTTCATTCAATTCCATGAGTTTAAATTTCATCAATATGCCAAATATTCTCAAATTTATATCCCTACTTCTTCTTCTTTTTTTTTTTTCCATCATAAATGGGACTTTTTATTTGTCACTATTAAAAGTCTGAATTTTAAACAGATTCTTGGACTGGTGGTTCATA
>NW_007783582.1:1722-2859 GCF_000696425.1 Galeopterus variegatus
TGGATTCTTCATGCTGCTCTGGAATCCTGCTTTATTTCCCTAGACCCTATTTACTTTCATTCTCCTAGACAACTGTTTCCTTCTGTTTCCTCAAACCTCTAACCTCCAAAATGTTTGCTCTCCCATCCTCACTGTCAGCTGTCAGCTGATGATCTTGCATCCCCTTTTACTGAGAACTAGAAGCAATCAGAAGGGAAGGAATCTCTTCCCCGAGCTCTGTCCCCACCCATGTCATTTGGTCTGCATTCCTACGTACCCATCCCTTCTCCCTCTACCATGATCCTGCTTAGCCAACTCTTCCACTTGTGCAAAAATACCAGCTGCATTCACACAAGGACATGACTCCAGCAGTTCTTTCTCTCCTGCATTATAATTCTCTCCTCTCTATTGGATTGTTCCAATCAGTATAGAAAAATTGCTATTTCTTCCATCTCAACGCAATCCTCTCTTGATTGCATTTCACCCTCCATTAATTGCCCCTTTTCTCTTCTTTCCTTCACATCAAAATACCTTGAGAAAGTTGCCTAAACATATTGCCTCTAATTTCTCTTTCTTATTCTCTCCTGAATCGACATCAATCATAATTTCCACTAATCAGCTGTCTTTATCAAGGTCACTGATAGCTTCCAAGTTGCCAAATCAGTTTTCAGTTCTTATCTTACTTGACCGCTCAAAAGCACTTGATGTAGTTGATTGTTCTCATCTCTCCTTGGCTTCCAGGACAGCGCACCCTTTGGGTTTGCCTTCGGTGTCCCTGTCTGCCCTTCTCCGTATCCTTGATTGCCCCCTTTTTATCAGCCTCACCTTTATGTGCTGGAGTGCTTCAGGGCCCAATCCTTAGAGCTCTCCTTTGCTTCAGCAGACCTGCTCCTGTCAATGCCCTCCAGCCAGGCACACCTGGAACATACCTGCAGTTGAACAAGTGGGGCTTATTACTCTCTGTAGCAGGGAGAACACATACCATGGGGAGTTTTAGTAAGATAATGTTAGAAAGGATTATTGTAGGGTTTGGGATTTGGTTGGGTGATTTTGAAGAGGGTGTAAGGAAGTGAGGTTTTACTTTGGATTGGGTGCCATCAGATAATTCTCTGAGTATCTCTATAAATTTATCTACAGGGAAGGGCAGACTAGAACAAG
>NW_007783583.1:0-496 GCF_000696425.1 Galeopterus variegatus
CCCACTGATGCCACCCCTCCTGTGGCACAGAGCCCAGCCTGGGGTCTCCTGCTGGCTCTGCAGGGGGCTGCCAGGGGACGAGGAGAACAGCCCACCACCTGAGCCCCACGAGGACTTCTAAGATGTCAGGTGTGCACACGGGCCCGGAGCACAAACCTTGCCCACATTGGCATGACCTCTGGCCAGTTCTTTCCCTGCAGGTTTCTCAGCGGCTCCATCCTCCCGAGGGCTCATGGCCCTCATCTGTAACTAACTCTCAAAGGGAGTGTGGAAAAATGGAGATAAGGGACAGCAAGGGACAGCTCTTGACTGTGCCACTGTGGAGAGAGTACGTCCGGTCACAGCCGCTCACACCACTCCTGACGTCATTGGCAGGTGAACGCTGACAATGGGAGAGCCCCCAGGATGGCCACCAGCCCTAACCACCATGGGCCAGGACCAGAACAGCTTGCTGCAGCCCTGGGCAGCACTGGCATTGCACGCAGATCGCATCTTA
>NW_007783583.1:2466-2859 GCF_000696425.1 Galeopterus variegatus
TCCAGGTGTGCTCATGGGAAAACAGTGTTTCCTGCTGTTTAAAATTAGGAAATTAAGGGGCCGGCCCAGTGGCGCACTGCTACAGTGCGCCACTTGGGAAGTGCTGTGGCGCTCCCGCCGAAGGTTCGGATCCCACATACAGACCGGTTCCCGCTCACTGGCTGAGCGAGGCGTGGGAGCAACACCGAGGGTTGCGACCCCGTTGCCGGTCCCGGCCTGGTACGGGCGCGACACTGAGGGTTGCGATCCGTTGCCGGTCACGAAAAAAGACAAAAAGGAAAAAAAAAAAATTAGGAAATTAAGGAGGCAGTATTTTCTTTAGGACCCTAATGTTTTTTAACCTAAAATTTTTCCTAAATCTTTACAATAAAAGGCAGATTATGGCATAAGAAA
>NW_007783584.1:0-2859 GCF_000696425.1 Galeopterus variegatus
ATAAGAGCTCTCCAAGGAACTTCCAGAAAATCTGAGATTTTTTTTTTATTAGTTAGAACATGGCCTCGACCATCTGCAAGAAAGGTTGGAAAGTGAGTAGCTTTTTCAGACTTTGTAAGTGAATGTGTTTGAACGATAAGGAAATTAGGAACAGTGTTAAATTACTAATCAATAGTGTGGTCCATAACATGGTTAACAGTTTTCTGTATATTCTTCCAAAAAAAAACTCATGTAAAAACACACACACACTTTGTCTCTTTTCAGAGAATCTGATCACAGTAATCACCAAATTATTCACGTAGCAATAATTACATCACAGGCATATTCTTGTGAAAAGCCAGAACTGACAGCTCTCCATCATTCTTTCTAATGGCTGGATAATATTCCATTTTATGAATATTTCATAATTTATTCGTCTATTTTGAGGTGATGAACAGTTCCCCGTCCCCCAACCTCTTACTATTCCAGTGCTGCAATGGTGCCCTTGTAGATGCATCTTTTTCAGACATGCATGTATTTCTTTAAATTAGTTTTGTGGGAATAGGAGTGTTAGATCATTGGGTATACAGACTCGAATTGTTAACAGATACATAAAATTGCTTCTCAAAAAGATTGAAACACTTTAACCCCCCCCCCCCCAATAGTACTATGGGAGTGCCAATTTCTTTTTTTTTTTTTTTTCCTTTTTGTCTTTTTTACTGACCGGTAATGGGATCGCAAACCTCAGTGTCGTGCCCGTACTGGGGACTGGCAATGGGATTGCAACCCTCGGTGTTGCGCCTGCACCGCACTCAGCCAGTGAGCAGGAACCGGTCTCCACATGGGATCCGAACCCTCGGCAGGAGCTCACTCTCCAGTGTGCCACTGGGCCAGCCCGGGAGTGCCAATTTCTACCCATCTTCTCCAACACTAGATGCTGTCATTCACTTAGTAAAAGATCTTGTCTCTTTACTTTTGTTTGGATTTTTCTGATTAATAAAGAAGTAGAGCAGCTTCTCTTTACTTTTGTTTGGATTTTTCTGATTAATAAAGAAGTAGAGCAGCTTTTCACCTATTATTTATTAGAATTTCTTATATAATAAATATTTATATATTGTTCTTTTTTATATTTGGAGTTTACATATTATCAGATTTTTAGGACTCTTTGTATATCAAATAAATAGTAGTTATATTTCTGTTTTCTGTTTTGGAAATAACTTTCCCCAGTATTTTGTTTGATTTCCCATATAGAAATTTAGATTCTTATATAGTTAAGAATTTCAGACTTTTCCCTTCTGGACTTTGGAATTCAGATCATGCTTTAAAAGAGTGTCTTCATCCTGAGATTACAAAAAATATATTTTAATGTTTGTTAATTCTTTTTTAATTGTGCAGTTTAAAATTGGTTTTTTTTAAAAAATCTATGTGATTTTGTCATTTTTAAGCAAGGTGTGTTGCTTATGTTTTATTAAATTCTCCATTGTTTTAGAATAATCCACTTTGATATGTTCAATTCATGTTAAAAATTGGTGATTTGTCTTCTAATTATATCTTTTAGCAGTATAAAATCTTTTCTCCCCTCTGATAACTGCTGCCACATGTATTTCCCTGGTCTGTTTTTGTTCATCCTAGCATTTAAAGTATATGTCATTTTTTTTATTGATAAGCATCTTGTAAACATCCTAAAGTTTTGACAAAATTGGAAAGTTTTCCCTTTTAAGAAGAGAATTAGGCAGGAATATTTGTCACAATCACTGGTAAATTTGGCTTTAGTATATATAGTAATGTGTTGCTTACTGACAGAGACACATTCAGATACATGTGTTGTTAGACTCTGTCACTGTGCAAGCATCACAGTGCACTTGCACGGACCTTGACGATACAGCTCGCTACACACCTATAACGTCATGCGACCACTATAAAATGTGCAGTCCACCATCAACCAAAATGTTGCTAGGTGGCACATGACTGTACGTGCAAAGCTACTTCAAAAAGTTTACGGAAAGTTTAGCATTATCTTTGAATTCTATCCTTTCAGAACTTTTCTATCCTTTCAGAACTTTTTGAAGTACCCTCGTGTGTGTGTTTCCTTTCTCCACCTTTTGCTGCATTGATCCTTTCTGTTGTTTGTTCCTTTCCTTCCTGCTCTTTTACTAGTGATTACCCTTCAACATGAAAGTACACTTAGACTTACAGTGCTTGATTAACTTCAAGAAATCAATATCTTTCGATCTCAACAGGAAGAGACCTTTAGCACACTTTCCTTCTCTGCTTGCCATGCAGTATACCGCTCTGCTTCAACTCTCAGGAATTTTAATCTCAGAATATTGTTTTAAATTTGTTCAAATATATTTTCTTCTGTTTTATAAATCAATTTTTAGCAATGGCATTAATATTTACAGCCACTTTATCAAGTGATTATTTGCCTTCAAATATATGCTTTTGCTAATCTCTGCCTGTTACTTCTGCACCACATCTTGTCTTCCTCGGATTCCTGCTCCTAGACTCGTAAAATCTCCCACTCGGAACCAGGTTTTATGGGGAGAGGACGGGCTCCACGAGGGGGCCCGTTCGGAGTATCCATCTGCCTGGGCCCCTTGACCTCCCTGCACAGAGCCGGGTTCTCTTTAGTGTCTGATCAGGTGGCAGAAACACTTCCTGTCATGCTGAATCAATGTGCCGACTTTCCCTCCTTCATACTCACGAGAGGGAAGTATCTAAAATATCCCAGAAGTTCTCTCAGAGGTCACTCAGTAGCCATAAATCCTTAGGCCACAGAGGTAAAAAGTAGAAGAACATTGCTTTTCTGGGCTCCCAAAAGGCTGGGTAATAAGAAGGGAGTGGAGTTGGGAGAGGTTAGAATCGTGCTCAGAACAGCTG
>NW_007783585.1:0-328 GCF_000696425.1 Galeopterus variegatus
CTACATTCATTCACTGAAATAACACTGTCCATGTGGAGTGCAAGGAAAACTCCTAGTAACATCTTCTATGCATGTGTCTTTAAACAACATTCTACTTCATTATAGGTTGGTGAACACATGCATGTCTGCACCAATTTAAATTTCCACCAACAGTGCACAAAGGTTTTTTTTTCTCTTCTCCACACCCTTCCTAACAATGTTCTCTTGTCATTTATAGAAGAGTGATCAAACAGTTGTAGTGCTCCCCCTGATTGTGTATTTGCATTTCTTGGACAACAGTGATGATGGGGACCTATTCATGTACCTATTGTCCATTGTTATGTCTTTC
>NW_007783585.1:2328-2858 GCF_000696425.1 Galeopterus variegatus
CCCCATAGAGCAGGAAACCCTTGAAATGTTCGAAAAGGAATACCAAACCATGATCCTAAGAAAACTCAAATAGATAAAACAAGACCAATTAGAGAACACAATGAAACAAGAAAAAATATTCAAAAAAATGGAGGAAATTTACAAAGAGATTAATATCTTAAAGAATGTAGCTGAAGGATTCATTCGGTGAAAGAAAAAACATAACTGAGAGCTTAAGAAGCAAGTTAAAAGAAGTAGAAGAAAGAACTTCTGATCTTGTGGATGGTCTTTTTGAAATAACTCAGGCAGATTTTTAAAAAAGGAAAGAAAAAAAGAATTTACAAATTAAGGAAAATTTAAGACAACTAGCAGAAATATCTGATCATGGATTTTCCAGAAGGTGAGAAAAAAGGAAAAGGCATTGAAAACTTATTCAATAAAATAATGTAAAAAATAATAAACTTATTCAATTAAAATAATTCAAGAAGAAAATAATAATAATAATAATAATAATAATAATAATAATGATGATGATGATGATGATGATGATG
>NW_007783586.1:0-203 GCF_000696425.1 Galeopterus variegatus
ATGTCCTGCCTGTCCTTTTACTGCTGTCCTTAACCAAATGGCTTCTCTTTTCTCACTCCTACAATGTCTCTCATTTCTCCTGTCTCCATCTTGACATGATCCACTTCATCTGTGCTTATGTCTGGGTTAATAAGAATAATACGTATGGACTTATACTAATGCTGCTCATCACATTATGGGGTATATTGTCTGTTATTATTTTC
>NW_007783586.1:1712-2858 GCF_000696425.1 Galeopterus variegatus
CTAAAAAGCAGATACTATTATCCCTATTTAATACTGGAGCCCTCCAGGATCAAAAAGTTAATTAAATTGTCCAGTGTCATATATTTGTTCCAAACCGTGGCTTATCTCATTTGATATATCACTCTCCTGAACATGACACTATTCTGCTATTTTTAAAACTTTTGTTATTCTTTGGTTCTTATAGGGATGTTGGAACACAGAGAGGACAGGGTACTGTCCTCCCCCCATATAGTCTCACACTCAATTAAGCTAAGCAGTTGAAAGAGACTTGTGAGGCAGTCTAGAGACCAAAGGAGGCAGCAGAGTTGTACTTCCACTTTAGTTCCACCTCCAACAGTACACACACTCATACAACTTACAAATTATACTACAGTCTAAGCTTTTTGTGTATATTTATGAATGAATGGATGGATGAATGAATGGGTAGATGATAGAGAGATAGATGGAGCACCCCTACTTCAATAGATCTTGAAAACTGACAGGAAATTTGAAAACAGTGATCAAAGGAGAAAAGTATGTCAGTCCCCAAAGGCATAGCCCAGGACTTCTCAAGTCTTCTCTAACCCTGAAGGTAAACAGGGGTCACTTCAACAGCTTCTGGAAACAGGGACCAAGACTTCCACGGTGCTTTTTGTATGAGAACATCCCCATTCTGAAGGTGACATTTACTCCAGGCAATGTTTTTTAGGACCATTAGTTTCTCCACAGATATCCACCTTGGAACAACTAAACAGCATCCACAGAACCTCTGACTGCACACTCTCAATCAGTCCTCACAGTTGGAAAGACCCAAGCTCCTGCCTTTGATCTAAACTGTTTTGGGTTATAAAAAATTGAATTCTGATCTCCATCCTAACTTCAACTCTTGTCTGCTGCTAACTATCCATTAGGTAGGGTCAGGATTTAGTCATTAAAATACTCTGCAATGCATTTTCTTGATTTTCTACCACATTTCAGGCAGAAGACTAGGTAATTTATATACATTATCTAATTTTTGTTCATAATTCTTTTAGTTTTGTAATATTTATATTATTGATAGAAAACTGAGGCCTAAAGATGGTCTTATGGGCTTTTAATGGCTTTTAAAAAAATCACCATAATGCAACTTTCCCAAGGTAGTAACAATTAGAAGTTGTGAATTTATGC
>NW_007783587.1:0-677 GCF_000696425.1 Galeopterus variegatus
TTGTTTAGATGTTTTAAATATCATTTGTTCCTTTCTTCCCCTTTTATTTTTCATCTTCAGTATTGGATTTTTGAGGTGACATGATTTATCTTCTCTTTCTTGTTTACATTTTGGTCTTAATGGCAGGTTTTGCTCTTTTTTGTAAATTCATGATAGAGATTATCATTTTTCAGATTCTGGGTGCAGGATTCTTTTGAGTATTTCTTGCAGGGCTGGTTGTGTGGTAGTGAACTCTCATAATTTTTGTTTGTCTGGGAAATATGCTTTTCTCCCTCATTTCTGAAGGATAACCTTGCTACGTATAGAATTTGTGGCTGGCAATGTCTTTCTTTTAGTATTTTGAATATATCATTGCATTTTCTTCTGGCTTGTAGGGTTTTAGTTGAGAAGTCTGGTGTTAGTCTGATGGGGGCTCCCTTAAAGTTGACTTGGTTCTTTTCTCTTACGGTTTTAGAATTCTCTCTTTGTCTTTGAGTTTCGCCAATTTGAGTATAATGTTTCTTAGAGAGGATCTTTTTGGATTGAATCTGTGTGGGGATCTTTGGGATTCCTGGATCTGAAGGTCTGCATCTCTCCCTATACCTGGGAAGTTTTCTATTATTATTTCCTTGAGTAGTTTTTCAGTGCCTTTTCCTTTCTCCTCCCCTTCTAGAATACCCATGATTCAGATGTTTGTG
>NW_007783587.1:2513-2858 GCF_000696425.1 Galeopterus variegatus
TTTTCATAGGCCTATTGGCCTTTTGTATAAGAAATGTCTATTCATGTCCTTTGCCCATTTTTTCATTGGGTTTATTTGTTTTCTTTCTATTGAGTTGTTTGAGTTCCTTATATATTTTGGATATTAACCCTTATCATATATATTGTTTGCAACCATATTCTCCCAGTACATAGGTTGTCTCTTTACTCAACATAATAAAAGCTATGTATATGATAAGCCCATATTCAGTGGTGAAATGTTGAAAGCTTTCCTCTAAGATCAGGAACAAGACAGGGGTGTCCACTCTTGCTACTTCTATTCAGCATAATACTGGAAGTCCTAGCCAGAGCAGTTAGGCAAGAGAAA
>NW_007783588.1:0-434 GCF_000696425.1 Galeopterus variegatus
ATTCAATGTCTTTCTCAAATTACTTTTCAAATCTCTGTTCTTAGAAAAATCTCCAAATTTTAATTTTTATTTTATTCTCAAAACTTTGAATAGCTTTTTTATTTGATTGTTTTCAATACGAAAATATGTTCACATTTGGCTAAAAACATTTAAAAATGATTACATAAGACATTCATTGTAAACACAAAGAATAATTTTAGTCATGGGTACCTTTATCTTCATTTTTTTTGTTATTACTAAATAAATAATTATCTTTATCCACATCTGTTTCTTTTTCCTGTACCTATTTCCTTATCTGTATGCACACATTTTTGTGTGTGTGCATTTTTCTGTTTCTTTCTTTGGGATAAAGCTTTAGAAGTTGTACCACGAGGAAAAAGGTTTTGTGGAGGCAAATTTTTATCTTTGCCTATATTTGATAGTTGAAAAATGGT
>NW_007783588.1:2503-2858 GCF_000696425.1 Galeopterus variegatus
AGGTGTTTAAGGCATGAGAGGGATTTGATCTTCCATTGCTCATTTTGATGATGAAGCTATGTGCAGTGAATATGTTTGGCCTTCAGAGTTTGGGACCAGCTCTCAGTCTGACAACCACAAGGAACTGAGTTCTGCCCAGACGTGAATGAGCAAGAAAGTGTATTCTCCCTGAGCCAGAAAGAAATGCAGCCCTCACAAACTTTGGCTTTATCCTAGTGAGAGCAGTGCTGAACTTCTGACATACAGAAATGTAAAATAATAATGTTCCCGTCAAGATGGCAGAATACACAGTCGGCAGCGTCCCTCTGTCCCATAAATCACCCAATTTAGAATTATAAAAATGTAATAACAGCCA
>NW_007783589.1:0-2858 GCF_000696425.1 Galeopterus variegatus
CCTCTGCTTCATTCTTTTCATAAATAAGTAGTATTTCATAGCATTACATATTATCACGTATGTCCCCATTTCTCCATTGCTACAATTTAGGTGAAACTTTCAATATTTTTACAACAAAGAGTGCTGTTTTGAACATCTTTTTACAAAGATCTTGTAAATGCATAGTAAGCTCCTAGATGTAGAATTGGAATACAAATTGCTCACAAAAGCCGATTCCAATTCACATTCCCAATAAAATCAGAGAATCCATATTTCTCAACAGATTCTGAAACAAAATATTATCAACTTAGTTTTAATTTTTGCCAATATTGTAAGTGAAAAATATTATGTTGATGTTAAGATTTGTATGTTTCTAGTTCGGGTTGAGTCTATTTCTCTATTTTTCTTTTTTGTCACTTTTATTTATTTATTTATTTTCTTGAAATTGCCTGCTCATATTCTTTACACACCTTCATAGAGTGATTTAACTTTTTCTCTTACTTGTGGCTTATATAATGTGCCCCTTGATCATTTTATGTTATATTTGTTGTAAATATTTTGCCTAGGGTATCCCAAAGTTTGGATTTTGCTTATGGTGCCATTGATTACATGGAACTTTACATTTTTATTCAAGAATTGATGAATCTTATAAAATGTTTTTTCTCAGTGCCTAGATATTTTCATTTTAAAAATTGTTTAAGCTGTGATTTTGGTAATAGATTCCCTAACAGAAATCCTCCTTGTATTCCTGAGATACTGATGGCACTTAACATTGATTGAGAGCTGCATATGTGTTAGGTACTATTCGAAGCACTCTACAAGGAATAATTTGATATCATGATCATATGTGATTTATTACAAAAGAACACAAAGGTTTTTATGAAATGAGTCAGTGGGACAGGCCAGCTAGTTTAATTCCAGGATATATCTTCTTAACCACCATGCTATACTTATCATCATTTTCTGTTTAATAATCAGTTCTAGAAATCTGGCAGAAATTTATATAATGTTAACTAGTGTATAAATTATCAAATGCATCCATATTACATTTTGTGTCAATTTTTTCAAAATATTGCCTCATTCACTCTTTACAGTTCCACAAAAAGTTTTGGTAATAATTCTAGTATCACTTCAAGTTTACTTGAATATAATTTATAGAAGACAGAATGTTAGATTCATGCATATTACATGTGTGCTTCAGATTTGGTCCCATAAAGGTAAGCAAAATATGCACTTGATAGCTCTCACAATATTTATTGTAATAGAAAAGGTTGAAAGCAAGCTAATTGTCAGTTGGAGTCTAGTCAGAAACCTGGTGGTACATACATAGAATGGGATAGTATACACCATGAAAAAGAAAGAACCAGCTCTAAATATCATTTTACAGACTTCAGCTAATACCTAGAGTTAATTGAAATGGCATAATTACATAGTTACTGTGTTATCATTCGTACAAAAATAACTATGTATTTCACACATCTGTGTTGGTGTATGCATAGAATTTCTCTGGATAAACAATTTCAAGTGTAACAAAAAATAAAATTTAAAAGATCACTGAAAACAAATATTTTAGCAGCAACTCACCATTTTCTCCTGTTAGTCTTTCATTTCCTTTCAGAAATGCTTATTTTACCTTTTCTGGTTTAAAGATGTTGTTTGCATATTCATTTTCAGTAAGGAAGACACAATTGAAATCTGAATTCACTAGCTGTCTTCTCTCGTATTCTGTTTTATTTCATAATATATTTGTGCCAGATGTTAATATAATTTTAAAAATCTTCTGAATCACTTTTCTTCTAAGAATCATTAATAGCCACTTTTTTCCAAACAGCATATTCTTCTATATCATCGAGATAGTTTATTTCACGTCGAATTTTTAAAAAGAATTAATTGAAGAATAACAACAAAGACACAAACAAAAGCAACAAAACTGAAATCAGGTGGCAATGGGCTCTTCAATTATCTTTACTACTACTCACTTGGGGCCCCATCAGAGAATGTTGCTAAACATGTCTAAATCACTGCCTCCAACAGTCCGAAATCAGGAGGCAATGGGCTCTTCAATTATCTTTACTACTATACAGGCCTTGCTCACTTGGGGCCCCATCAGAGAATGTTGCTAAACATGTCTAAATCACTGCCTCCAACAGTCATCTCACTATTAGAGGTGAAAAAAGTTCTTCATTATTGAATTATAGATTTTCCTCTATTTTTATGGACACCCATTCTTCAAATTTTGATGCATTCGTATGTGAAACACCCACATACCCACATAAGAGCAATAATAGCAAATCTGACTCCTGATCAAAAGTGTTTTATGTGTTTATCATCCTTAGAATTTTTCTATAGAAGTCTCGGCATTTGTGGGGCTAGTTAACTTTTTGGACCATTGTAGATTTTTTGTTTGCTTTGTTTTGATTATAATCCTAGTTTATGTGCCTTTAAAGAACTAGTTTCAGTGTTGTGTATCCACCATTACTGTAACAAACAGAATAGTTTTACTGTCCTAAATGTCTCTTATGCTCTATCTATTCATCCTTCCTTCCCACTAACCCTTGGCAACCACTAATTGTATTATTATTTTTACAGTTTTGTCTTTTCCAGAATGTCATATAGTTGGAACTGAATAGTACGTTGCCTTTTCAGACTGGCTTACTTCCCTTAGAAGTATTCATCTAAAGTTTTTCCGTATCTTTTCATGCCTGATGGCTCTTTTTATCACTGAGTCATATCCAATTGTATGGATGTACAGCAGTTTATTTATCCATTCACCTTTTGGTAGGCGTTTTATTGGTTACAATTTTTGGCAATTATGAATAGAGTTGCTATAAACATTTATACGCAGATTTTTGTGTGGACATAAGTTTTCAACTCATTTG
>NW_007783590.1:0-374 GCF_000696425.1 Galeopterus variegatus
TACCTTCTCTATTCTTCAGTCTAGATTATTTCTTTTAATATATCTTCAAGTTCACCAACTCATCTGTCATCATTATTCAGCCATTTATCTCATTACTGAATTATTTTATTTCAGACATTTTTCAGTCCCCAAATTAAAATTATAATTGGGTTATTTTTTAATTTTTCTGTTGTTTGCTGAAATACCCAATTTTTTCATTGATGACAGTCATGTTGGCCTTTATGTCATCAAGTATAAATATGATAGCTCATAAAAGTCCATGTTAGACAATTCCAATATAAGTGTAATCTCGGTGTTAGGCACAGTTGATTGTCTTTTCTCTTGATAATTGGTCACATATTTCTGTCTCTTTATGTTGGGTAAATTTGGTTTGT
>NW_007783590.1:1977-2858 GCF_000696425.1 Galeopterus variegatus
AATCCAAAATGTAACAATTTTTTTTTTTTTTTTTATCGAACATGGTAGGAAATATGGGCCATATAGAAGTCTTATTAATTAACAGCTGGAAGACTATAGCTTACACATACACATGAGAATTACTTTTTTCTCAAAATACTCCTTTAGAATATGATTTTCTAAACTCTTAATTTACTTGGAATTTCTTTCTCTTAAATTACTATTTGTCAAAAACTAGTTCATGGAGGCCCTGTTGAAACACGATCTTCTCCATGCAGCCCTACCCAAGCCCCTCCATCAGAATAAATCTTTTTTTTTCCCCCATTGTGTTTGTTTTTGAACATATTTGCATGCTACCTTTTTCAGTAGTGTGTAGTGAATGCTTTTTTGTCTTTGTTATCATCCTTTGTTTGAATTCCTGGTGACAATCATAGTACTTTAGATAATGTTGTTATTGAATTCTCTCCCCCTTTAAATGTTAAAATCCTAACTGAATTCAAAAACAAAACGATGTCTAATTTATTTAATTTTTTAAATCTTTAGGACTAAAGAATAAAGGAAGAAGGAAGTTTAGAAATAAGTCAAATGGTGTGCAAAGATACATCAGATAAATTTTGTGTTCCTGACATGGGATGCTATTTCTCTGAAAAATCATTGTCTACTCATCTGAAGATTTCCCGATAGTGGTACGGTGGAGCCATGCAACAAAGAGCATTATGCTCAGTAATGCCTAAAAATAGACATATTTTACAGAGGTCCAGTGAAAAATAATCCAAGATAACTATTCCAGAAATGTTTTCAAGGATTCTTTTTAGGAAGGGAAAAGAAATAGTATTATGAGGTTACAGGTATAAGATACTAACAAAGAATAAGATATCAACTTGGAATAACTTCTATTCCAA
>NW_007783591.1:0-254 GCF_000696425.1 Galeopterus variegatus
AGAGAAGGGAGGTGAAGTCATTCCTGCATTCTAAACATGCACGGAAGGAAAAGAAACCACACGCTTTAAAAGGAGCTTGTTTTCAACCCTCCAAATCATCTTTTTCCAGTACCTGCTCTTCAGGTCTCTGCTCTAATGTCATCTTCCACTCATACCCCTGACCCCTCTCTTTGAAATAACATTTGCCTCCCAACTTGACTTACTACCTATTTGTTTGATGGGTGGTTTATTGTCTGCAGCCTGGCACTGGGATG
>NW_007783591.1:2324-2858 GCF_000696425.1 Galeopterus variegatus
CAGTTGAGGAACTACTTGCCTTTAAAAATCCTTCCCCAACTTCTCTCAGGGAGACAGCTTTTCTATTGCTGACTCCCTTATGCATAAGTCTGTCTGTTTTTAATAAAGTGTTGCTTGCTTTAAATTCTGCTGAGTACTTTATTCATTTCAATGGCACTGAGACCCAAGAACCTGATTTGGTAACAAAAGTTCTATTTCCTCAATGAAACTCCTTAAAGAAAACATAGGGGAAACACTCCAGGAGGTAGTACTGGGTACAGGCTTCATGAATATGACCCAAAAAGCACAGGCAAATAGAGGAAAAATAAACATATGGGATTATATCAAACTAAAAAGTTTCTGCAGAGCAAAAGAAATAATCAACAGAGTAAAAAGACAACCAATAGAGTGGGAGAAAATATTTGCAAAATATACATTTAATGAAGGATTAATATCCAGAATATATAAGGAACTCCAAAAACTTTGCAGCAAAAAATAATAAATAACCCAATTAAAAAATGGGCAAAGGAGCTGAATAGGCATTTCTCAAAGGAA
>NW_007783592.1:0-334 GCF_000696425.1 Galeopterus variegatus
TGAGCATATGTTCCCAAGGCACCTTGGTCTGGGTGTGTTATATGGTCACAATTCTTGTCAACAAAACACAAGTCCCTAATAGCTCCACCTTCAGACAAGTAGAATTCCATGTCAGGTTTCCCAGTGTATCCCTGCTGGCTCAAGATTCCTGGCGTCCTTCACACATGTCTCTGGTGGTTTCAGGCAACTAAAGAGAACCTCTGTAAGAAAGGAATATTTTTCTCTTTGGAGACTGACTTAGATGAACAGATCTTTCCTCCGACAGACACAGTTCTGACACAGAACACTAGCATGAAATGCAATTAGCCCCCTAAACCCCGTATTTGGCAAGGCA
>NW_007783592.1:2191-2858 GCF_000696425.1 Galeopterus variegatus
GAATTAAAACTTTCATTTTAAAATACTTTTCTTTAAAATGAAAATAGCAAGTTGGCTGAGGGAAAAATGTTTCAGGAATTTATCTCATCACGATGCTATATTATTCCATAATGAAAAGTTCCTTTGCTAAATAGTACTTCATATTGGGAACATATGTCAAATCAATTACTGACAAACTAAATACTCAGATAATTGAAAACTAAGTGGGAGTTTTTAAATTGTATCTTATGGAACATTTAAAAAATTAAAAATAATAAATTTAAAACATTTTAACACTTTAAATACTCTACATTCTAAATAGCTATAAGGTGTCAGGTAAAAATAAGTTTGATCCCATTATCTGGGTAACTTAAGAGTTGAAGCTATAGGGAATATTTGTCAGAACCCATATTTTGGCTTAAAATAAGAATGAGCATCCCAATAAATAGGAAACTACAAAAAATATATACATATTGTCATGTGTTTTAAATTTGGGGTAGATTCACATCTATCTTTAATAGATGTGGCCCAATTTAGAGCAGGTCTTTATCCTCCATGCGGTTAGCGTACATTCACACCTAACACTGTGCCCTGGGACTCAATCCACACCTGAAGCACTGAGACCTAATCTTGTTATTAAGATCATATGCAGTTGATACAGAAAGACCAAGGAAATCAATTTGGGTTA
>NW_007783593.1:0-2858 GCF_000696425.1 Galeopterus variegatus
AGTGGTGGCGGCAGTGGCAATGGTGATGGTGGTGGTGATGGTGATGGTGGTGGTGGTGATGGTGGTGATGATGGTGGTGATGGTGATGGTGGTGGTGGTGATGATGGTGGTGGTGATGGTGATGGTGGTGATGGTGATGATGATGGTGGTGAAGGTGATTGTGATGGTGGTGATGGTGGTGGTGGTGATGATGGCAATGGTGATGGTGGTGGGGATGGTGGTGATGGTGATGGTGGTGGTGATGGTGATAGTGGTGATGATAGTGATGGTGGTGGTGATGGTGGTGGTGGTGGTGATGGTGGTGATGGTGGTGGTGATGGTGATGGTGGTGATGGTGGTGATGGTGGTGAAGGTGGTTGTGATGGTGGTGATGATAGTGGTGGTGATGATGGCGATGGTGATGGTGGTGATGATGGTGGTGATGGTGATGGTGGTGGTGATGGTGATAGTGGTGATGATAGTGATGGTGGTGATGGTGGTGGTGGTGGTGATGGTGGTGGTGGTGGTGATGGTGGTGATGATGATGGTGATGATGGTGGTGAAGGTGGTTGTGATGGTGATGGTGGTGGTGATGGTGGTGATGATGGTGATGGTGGTGGTGATGGTGATGGTGGTGGTGATGATGGTGGTGGTGGTGGTGATGTTGATGATGGTTTCATCTCATTCTCCAGGTCGCAGCCTAAATGGAAACTCCTCAGAGAGAACCCCTCTGGGCATCCACCTGAAGTAGGTGCCCAATTGCTCCCTTCCACACCACCTCGCATTGTTTCAATGGTAGTTGAACTGTATAGTTCTACACTCATCTGTGTGGTCACTGGGTGTTCAGAGGCAGGTCTCCTGTCTGCCCAGTGCCCAGCACCATACCTGGCAGCTCTTACACATGTTTGGTGAATGAGTATTGAAACCAAGGGCATCCAGCCCGTCAGTTAGCAAACAGTTACTGGGCCCTCCTAGGGAGCAGACACCGTGCTAGGGACTGCACACGTCAAAATGAAAAACACGCAGAGAGAGAAAGAAACAAGCAGATCTTCAGGACACTACACGGTGCATGCAGGACAGAGCCATTCTCAGGTGCAGTGAGCACATGTTGAAAGAGTAGCACTGGAGCTGCCTGATCCAGCACAACAGCCACCAGCCACCTGCAGCTATGACAGGCAAACTTAAATGAATTAAAATCCACTTGTGTTAAAGATCACGCTCTGCTGTCAGTCTGGCTGGTGGCTCCCATCTTGGACGGTGCAGGTGTAGACAGTCCCATCACCTCAGAAAGTTCTATTAGACAGCAGTGCATAGGGGTCTACACTGCACTATCCATGAATGTAACCAAATGTAGCAATTTACACTTAAATTAAAATTCAGTAGAATTCAGAATTCAACTGCTCAGTTGCACTGTCCACATTTTGCGTGGTCATCAGCCACATGTGGATACGGTATCGGACAGTGCAGATTATAGGACATTTCTATCATCGCAGAAAGTTCTATTTGAACACACTCATCCAGAGTCAAACCTCCTGGATTGATACCTGACTCTATGATTTCCCAGCTCAGGCACTTTCCTTCTCCTGTCTGTGCCTCAGGCTCCTCCCATCTACGGTGAGGATTTGATCAAATTCAACATGTGAGACTCTGCACTGCCTGGCACACCACAGGAGCTGTACATTTAGCAGCCGTGGTCACTGTTAGTACACAGTCACCTGTCACTCACTGGAGACTCACATCAACCCTGTGAATTGGGCAGGGCTAGGACTCCTATCCTCATTTTAAAGATGCATAAACTAAAGCCCAGAGAGGTTGCTCAGACTGCCCACAGCACACAGCCAGCGTGTGGCCCAGCACTTTGGCCTCCAGGCTGCTGCTCGCTTGGCAGCCCAGCAGCCTCTTGGACCCCTCCCCAATCTTGGTGACCACACAGCATGGCAGCACACCAAGTTAACACGGCAATCAGCAGTGCTCTACAAGATCAGGAAGGAGCATCTTTCCTGAGCCCCCATTACAGACCCAGTGCTAAGGTACTGAAATTTATCAAGCAACTTGGCCCTGCCCTTCTTGCCCCCCACTGGGATAAGGCATTTGCAGCTAAGTCTCAATTTTTCCACGTACCAGAGGAAAGAAAGACTGGGGAAAGCAATCAACATCACTGAGCAGGGATCCAGGACAGGAAGGAGGGAGAGAGAGAGTGGGGTGGTGCAGAGAAGTGGGGATTCAGTCTGTGGGATGAGCTTGAGACAGCAGAGGGGTAAATTCTACCCTCAGGGGAATCAGCTTGAGTGTGGCCCTGCCATTCCTTGCTAAGTAACAAATCATGACGGTGTCTATTTTCATTTAATCTTCATCATTCCCAGTGGTGAAAGAGCCAGGACGGTATCGGACAGTGCAGATTATAGGACATTTCTATCATCGCAGAAAGTTCTATTTGAACACATTCATCCAGAGTCAAACCTCCTGGATTGAAACCTGACTCTATGATTTCCCAGCTCAGGCACTTTCCTTCTCCTGTCTGTGCCTCAGGCTCCTCCCATCTACAGTGAGGATTTGATCAAATTCAACATGTGAGACTCTGCACTGCCTGGCACACCACAGGAGCTGTACATTTAGCAGCCGTGGTCACTGTTAGTACACAGTCACCTGTCACTCACTGGAGACTCACATCAACCCTGTGAATTGGGCAGGGCTAGGACTCCTATCCTCATTTTAAAGATGCATAAACTAAAGCCCAGAGAGGTTGCTCAGACTGCCCACAGCACACAGCCAGCGTGTGGCCCAGCACTTTGGCCTCCAGGCTGCTGCTCGCTTGGCAGCCCAGCAGCCTCTTGGACCCCTCCCCAATCTTGGTGACCACACAGCATGGCAGCACACCA
>NW_007783594.1:0-1392 GCF_000696425.1 Galeopterus variegatus
TCTGCCATAAAAAAGAATGAAATTCTCCCATTTGCAACAACATGGGTGAGTTTGGAGAAATTTATGTTGAGTGAAGTAAGCAAAGCACAGAGGGATAAATCCACATGTGCTCACTCATAAGTAGGAGCTAAAATAAATAAATAAATAAATAAATAAAAATGAAAGAAAGATACAATAATCACAATAATTCATTGAACTTTCAAAAGGAGAGAATGGAACTGAGGCCACCAGAGGTGGGATAGGGGTAGGGGGTGGGTAGCAAGAAATTGGTAAAGGGTCACAAAAATGATGACATTGTGTAATGATAAATATGGGGATAAAAAAATAAAACAAAAAAGTGCATGTATACCTGTCTTCATTTTGTTTACTAGTATGTCAATTACTGAGTCACATGTTTATGATCTTTAGTATGACTGGGTTTGTCTGGCTCTGCTTTCAGTAATATCCATTTTTCCTTTTTATATTTTGCAGCTGTGTTGATTGGCATATACACGTGTTGTTATGTCTTCCTGGCAGCTTGACCTACTTATTATTCCAGCATGTCCCTCTCTTTCTTTGGTGACTTTCTTTGCTTTAATGACCATGCTATATGATCTTAACAAAGTCACTCCTGCTTCTCTTTGACTAATGTTTGAATCATATGTCTTTTTCTATCTTTTTACTTTCAGTGTACATTTGCCACTGTATCTCAAGTGGGCTTCCTGTAGGCAGTATATTTTCAGATCACTTTATTGCCCACCCTTCCAGTCTCTTTTTACTCATGTATTTAGTACATGTTCATGTGAGTTAATATTGATGTATGATAAATTAAATCTGCTAACTTAAGACTTATTTTCAGTTTTTCTCTCTCTTTCTCATTAACCTTCTCTGTTCTCTTGGCTGATAGTTTTCAAAAATGTACATGTGTGTATTAACCTTAAATGTATATACACCTAACTATCATAAATATTTTCTTATGGAAATATCTCTTTTTATATTCAGTTAAACATGAGTTCTAACCAATGCCTCCATCTCTAATCCTTTACTACATCGAGTGTTCTAACCACCTCCCCTGACACATTTGTCACCTCTTGCTCCAGCAGGGATAATCCTGTCTATCTTTTGACATAAATTTATTTGCTCAATTCCATTATAGTGGTTTCACAGTGGTTAACTAATATCTTCATGGGAAATAACTTTTATCCAGTAGGTCCCTATGCTTATTCACAGTTCCTTTTGCCTTTAGTCTTTCAGATTCCACTCACTGGCAAAGTTACAATCAGGTATGTATCTGCTCTCCCACCACTTGGAGTGAGTTTGTTTCATGTGCTTGTAATGAGATTAAGTTCTTCAGCCACATTTGCATTCTATAAATTGAGATTTATTTTTATGCTGTAAAAACCTATGGGTTTC
>NW_007783594.1:2288-2858 GCF_000696425.1 Galeopterus variegatus
CACTCACTGGCAAAGTTACAATCAGGTATGTATCTGCTCTCCCACCACTTGGAGTGAGTTTGTTTCATGTGCTTGTAATGAGATTAAGTTCTTCAGCCACATTTGCATTCTATAAATTGAGATTTATTTTTATGCTGTAAAAACCTATGGGTTTCATCAAGTGCAGAGTGACAGGTATCCACAATTAAAGTATCATACAAAAATTTTTGTCTAAGTCTAGCTATCCTTAGGAATCCCCAGAACCCCTGATCTGCTTTTCAACTCTGTAGTTTTGTCTTTCCAGAAAGTCATATGAATTGGTTCATACAGTACATAGCCTTGCAGACTGGCTCTTTTCATTCAGCAATATGATTTTAAGCTTATCCATGCTTTCTGTGAGCTCTTTTCTTGTTAACTCTAAATAGTATTCCATTACATAGTTATACCATGGTTTGGTTACCCATCCACTTCATGAGAGCCATCTTGTTTTATTCCAGTTTCTGTCCATTTTATTATTTTTTTTTTCCTTATTTTTTTTTTTTTTGTCTTTTTTCGTGTCCGGCAACGGACCGCAACCCTCAGTGTTGCGCC
>NW_007783595.1:0-288 GCF_000696425.1 Galeopterus variegatus
CCACACGCAGGTCTGTGAGCTAGGTACTAGGAAAAAAAAGTTCTGGGAGCCGTAGGTATAGGAAAATGAATGGGTTTTATTCACATCTAGGAGCAGCTGTCCTAGTGGCTTCTCTGAGAGTTCTGAGAAGCACTGTGGACTGAGCTGTTAGTCTTTTATACTTAAGTCCATCACCCTGGACACCTGGGTGCCCATACACAGCTTACATTAAGTAGTAACAGGGAACACCTGAGGATATTTGCAGCAAATGCTTGGCAAGATGCTGAACATCCGAGGGGCCCTTTTTCC
>NW_007783595.1:2365-2857 GCF_000696425.1 Galeopterus variegatus
TCTTTTCACTCTGTTGATTGTTTCTTTTGCTGTGCAGAAGCTTTTTAGCTTGATATAATCCTGTTTGTTTGTTATAATTATTATTTTTTATTTTGTTGCCTGTGCTTTTGAGGTCTTAATCCTAAAGTCTTTGCCCAGTCCTATGTCCTGCAGTGTTTCCCCTGTGTTTTCTGGTAGAAGTTTTATATTTTCAGGTCTTACAATTAGGTATTTAATGCATTCTGAGTTATTTTCGGTACAGTGTGAGAGATAGGCATCTAATCTCACTCTTCTATGCATAGATATCCTGTTTTCCCAGCACCATTTATTGAAAAGGCTGTCCTTTCCCCAATGTATGTTATTGCAGCCTTTGTTGAAGCTTGGTTAGCTATAAATATGTCAAATAATACATGATGTGAAGGTTAATTCTAGGTGTTAACTTGAAGAGATTGAGGAATGCCAAGAAACCTGGCAAAGCTATCTTTCTAAGTGTGTCCATGAGGGTGTCTCCAG
>NW_007783596.1:0-484 GCF_000696425.1 Galeopterus variegatus
ACTACTACTGAAATAAATTTGAAATTTTGCAAATAATAAGCTAGTCCAGATCTCAGTTTTCGTTCCAGAAATTCTGGAACCAGAATGGAAAGGGAGGCAGGAAGCCAGGCTACTTCACCTATCTGGATCTTAATTCACCTGACACACAGTATAGGTTTGTTATGCTTCTTTCCCCTGAACCTTGAAATTTTACAGAAAATAAATTTTAAACTGATCATAAAAATGATGACAGTCAGGCTATGTCTGATAAAAGGCTAACGCCATTTTTTAAAGTTTATTTTACTTATTGAATCAAAATCAATTATACATATTTTGGGGTTGAACATTGAGATCTGTTGATTAAATCAATATTACTAGCATATACATTGTTACAAATCGTAATTATTCTTTATGCCTCTTGTCCAACCTCTTCCCTTCCCCCACTCACTCCCCCTCCCCCCTCTAATTGCCCTAGATTTCTTCTCTCCTTCTGAAAGAATAAATG
>NW_007783596.1:1926-2857 GCF_000696425.1 Galeopterus variegatus
CTCTGGACCAAGTAGGCCCCAAGGTGCTGACTTGGTGTATCTGGTTGTGGTAGAGAGGTCCGGTCCCCTTCTCCTTGCCTCGTGTCCCCGGGTGGGCCTCAAGGTGCTGGCATGGTGTGCCTTGTTGTGGGAGGAGAGTCTGGTTCCTGGCTCCATGCCTCAGGTCACTGGGCAGGACCCAAGGTGCTGGCTTAGTGTACCTGGTTGTGCAAGAGAGGTCCAGTCCCCTTCTCCATGCCCTGGGTCCCTGGGTGAGCTCCAAGGTGCTGACATGTAGTGACTGCTTGTGGGAGGGTGGTCTGGTCCCCTTCTCCATGCCTCAGGTCCCCAGGCAGGCCCCAAGGTGCTGGTGTGGTATGCCTGGTTGTGGGAAGAGGGTCCAGTCCCGGCTCCATACCTCAGGTCATTGGGCAGGACCGGGCTCTGGCTTGGTGTTCCTGTCTTGGTGTTCCTGGTTGTGGAAGGGGGGTCCAGGCCCTTTCTCCATGCCTCGGGTCCCTGGGCTGGCACTGAGGCACTGTAATGCCATTTTTAAATCAAAACAAACTGTATAGTATATACACGAATACAAATACAAAATGGTTGAAATGAAAAAAATCTATATTCAGTTTCACTGATGTCATGAATAAATCAGATGTTGACCTCACGGGACTTCAGCCAGCCTATAGAACGCCTTGGTACAAATTAGAAAAAAAAAGACAGTCTCTTTTGGGTGGCTGAAACTTTGGGGAATGGAGCTGTGCATTGTGGCAGAAGAAAGCTCAAGGCTAATGGCTTGATGTGGGTCCTAGTTGGATTTTAACCTTCACTGCCCCTGAGCCAGGTGCCTGGGCTCATACCATGGCCTAAGCTTCAGGTCATTTTCCTGAAGCTTTTCTGGTCCTTCACTAAAGGCAACATATGAAGATATAAAGTCAATGGGATTGTGATG
>NW_007783597.1:0-286 GCF_000696425.1 Galeopterus variegatus
AGAACATAAAAAGATGTTCAACATCATTAGTTATTTGAGAAATGCTAATTAAAACCACAATGAGGTTCCACTTGTCACCCACTAGGATGTCTATACTAGACAGAAAGAAAAACAGAGAGAGAAAGAAAGAGAGAGAGAGAGAGAAGGGTAGGAGGGAATAGGAGAAGTTAGGAAGGAAGGAACAGAGAAATTAATGAACAAGTGTTGATATGGACAAATTGGAACCCCCCCCCCCCATACATTGCTGTTGGGACTATAAAATGGTTTAGCTGCTGTGGAAACAGTT
>NW_007783597.1:2373-2857 GCF_000696425.1 Galeopterus variegatus
GAATAGTCTCAGAAATGTAGAAAAAACATCTGTTACAGATAAACACCTATTTATTTTTTAAGTTTTTAAAACTAAGAATAGAATAAAAGTTCTTTTACCTAACTGGTTATACACCAAAACATAATAGCACATATCATATTTAATAAAAAAATTTTAGGTGCAGTCTCTGAGACCAGGAATAAGACAAGAACGCTGCTGTCACCATTACTGTTTAGCACAGTACTGAGATCAATCACAAACATCATGAAGAAAGAAAAAGACATGAGGTGTAAGAATTAGAAGAGAAGAAATAAAACTGTATTATTTGGTGATCATATGATTATCCAAATAGAAAACAAAAACAAAAACAAAAAAATCAGTGAACAAACTGTTAGAAGTAATAAGAAAGATTTGCCAAGTTTCCTAGTTAGGAGCTCAACCTATCTAGGTTACCCACATTAGAGATGCAGAAATGTAGTTACCCTTATTTGACATGCAGAAATTT
>NW_007783598.1:0-415 GCF_000696425.1 Galeopterus variegatus
TCTGGCCAGGAGCCCAAGATCCCCAAGAGAAGGGGCAGTGCCAGGGCAGTGGCTCAGGCTTCTCTCCAGGTTTCTGCTTTTCCTAAAGCAGCATGTCACATCTGTGGAGCCTAATCCTCTTATTAGGATTTTTTAAAGCTATCTAAACATTGGTGTTAATTTGACAAGCACCTGAGAGAGACATAACTCTGATTTGTGGTTGACAAGCGGGCTCTATCTGTGGTACACACTCAATGTGCATGAGGTCTGCAGCCTCATGAAATGTGGTCTACACTCAGCTCCTTCCAGGAGACAGGTGTTTCCCAGGCTGCATCCCTCAGTCACTTTGGAAAGCTAGTTTTCATTTCCAATCTTCACTGAGAGTCATCAAAACTTTCCTCAAATACCCAATAGCAATATGTACACCTAGGACTCA
>NW_007783598.1:1756-2857 GCF_000696425.1 Galeopterus variegatus
TTCTTCCTGATATCATCACTGATAAGGACACAACACAACTTCACTTCTATGGCTGCCAAAAATACACAACCTGAATTTAATCACGAGGAAACATCAAACAAAGCAAAATTTAAGAACACTCTTGCGGGGGGTGGAGGGTGTGGGGACAGCTGGCTGGTTCAGGAATCCAAACCCATGACTTTGGTGTTATACAGCTGCACTCTAATCAACTGAGCTAACTGGACAGTCATGTAAAATTTTAAAACATTTTACAAAATAAGTGGCCACCCTTCTTTGAAAATGTCAAGGTCATGGAAGACAGAGAAAGATTGAGACTATGTCCCAGATTAGAGGAAATAAAGGAGACTTGACAACTAAAGGTAATGTAGGATCCTGAACTGAATCAGGGACCAGAAACAAGACATCAAAGGGACAATATATCAGTTAACAGTAAATCAATTTGCCAGCTCTGATAAATATAGTACAGTCACATAAGATGTTAACATTAAGGGAAGATGGTAAAGAATATAAGGGATCTCTACATAACTATTTGTACCACATTTTTATAAGTATAAAATTATTTTAAAATAAAAAGTTAAATTTTTCAAAAAGCTTCCCTGTGTATATTACTGCAGGGCCTGGAGACTTCTCTGCAAACCTCCCAAACATAATGGGAAATCCCTTACAAACTCCAAAGTGTGCCATCTCAGGGCAGCTAGCAAAGTCCCAGGCAGCAAATTTAAGCATGTGGGCACATCCTCCAGCCTCTCAACCCATCAGAGGGTCTCTCTGGATAACTTCTCACTGACATCATGGCAGGGTGCCACGGGGAAGTGGACAAGCAAGAAGGCAACACTCCTGGCAGCAGAAACTACAGCAGAGAGGACAAGAGTAAATCAGCCCCTGGTCAATGGTCTTCAGATCACCCATAACCAAGTTATAAAAGGAGAGTATCTCCAGAGGGCAGGAGCCCTGGCTGCACAGTTGCTTGTGCTCAGCCCACACCCAACACAGGGTCTGGACTTAGCAGATCCACCCTCTAATAAACATTTGTTGAAAGCGAAAAAAGGAAGGAGGGAAAGAGGAAAATAATATGGAATGGCAATATGGCATATAATAATG
>NW_007783599.1:0-2857 GCF_000696425.1 Galeopterus variegatus
AACCAATGTGTAATTATAATGGGAAACAGAAATTCCTTCTTCTGTGATATATCCCAGTTTTCATTTAGAGTAGAGCCAAACAAAATTTATTACATCTGCTTAGCAGTGTATGCAAAGCCACATTCTATACTTTCTATAGGCACTATAAAGAATTACTATTGCTTGGCGTCTTCCAGAGTACCTTCCTGGAATGTTTGAGTTTACTTGCTAAATTAATAGTATAGCTCCCAAAACCATTTACCAATTTACTAAACTTGTCAGTATACATGTATGTTTCCTAGTATACATTAGGATATTTATTGAGATTCATGTAATTCCCTTATTCTTTTTTGATGTCAATTAGAATTTTGTCAGAGAAGCATCATGTTCCAGTAGAAAGTACACAGTTTTTGAATTAAAATATCTGAGTTTAAGTCACTTTTCCCAAAAGAAAAGCTATAACAGAATTATTATGGGTCTCAAATGGCATGATTCTGTAGTATGTAATCTTCACGAGGACAAAGATCTTTGCCGTCACTCTGTTCAAAGAGCCTAGAACAGTGCCTGGAATATAGTAAGTAGGTACTCAACAAATAGTTATTGAATGAATTAACAATAGTTTTTAAACCACAAAGTAAACTGTAAAGATCTGTGAAAATATTATTGTCCACCAACATACTATGATGACAAATCTATTACAGAGTGCTATTGAAGCTCAATGGATAATTCGACCTTTTATTATAATATAAATCCTATGTTAGTTTTGTGTCCTGATAGGATGTATGAACATTGTGATACAAGTAACCAATGTGTAATTATAATGGGAAACAGAAATTCCTTCTTCTGTGATATATCCCAGTTTTCATTTAGAGTAGAGCCAAACAAAATTTATTACATCTGCTTGGCAGTGTATGCAAAGCCACATTCTATACTTTCTATAGGCACTATAAAGAATTACTATTGCTTGGCTTCTTCCTGAGTACCTTCCTGGAATGTTTGAGTTTACTTGCTAAATTAATAGTATAGCTCCCAAAACCATTTACCAATTTACTAAACTTGTCAGTATACATGTATGTTTCCTAGTATACATTAGGATATTTATTGAGATTCATGTAATTCCCTTATTCTTTTTTGATGTCAATTAGAATTTTGTCAGAGAAGCATCATGTTCCAGTAGAAAGTACACAGTTTTTGAATTAAAATATCTGAGTTTAAGTCACTTTTCCCAAAAGAAAAGCTATAACAGAATTATTATGGGTCTCAAATGGCATGATTCTGTAGTATGTAATCTCCATGAGGACAAAGATCTTTGCCGTCACTCTGTTCAAAGAGCCTAGAACAGTGCCTGGAATATAGTAAGTAGGTACTCAACAAATAGTTATTGAATGAATTAACAATAGTTTTTAAACCACAAAGTAAACTGTAAAGATCTGTGAAAATATTATTGTCCACCAACATACTATGATGACAAATCTATTACAGAGTGCTATTGAAGCTCAATGGATAATTCGACCTTTTATTATAATATAAATCCTATGTTAGTTTTGTGTCCTGATAGGATGTATGAACATTGTGATACAAGGAAGAATTTGTTGAGGTATGGAAGCAATTCTTTCCCCAACTAAATCACATTAAACTACAACAAGATAGTAGTGTGTGTGTGTGTACGTCCATGTCTCTGTGTGTATGTATGCATTTGTGCTTGTGAGTGTGTTTGTGTGTGTTGCTACCACTTTGGTCTTTAGCATCTCAGAAAAAATGTTAAGTCCTAGTTTTGAGACTGTTAGAGCTGTACGACCAGCAAAATATATAGGACTTGACTTTGCCAAGTCTTAATTCAGCATTTTCCAAGACTACCTATCATTGAAAGTTTAAAACAGAAGGGGGAAAAAAAAGGAAGAGAGCAAAACTAAAAAGATTTGTGCATTAGATAGAACTGCTTTCTATAAATCCTGAGATAATAAAACAAATTACAAGATGAATTCACTAAAGTCTTCTGTTTTTATGGCTTGGCCTGTACTGAGTATTCCATCTTCTCAAGCTCCTACATGAGACACTGTATTTTGGGAACACCATACTCCTGAGTCTATGAATCCTCCTTTGTACATTTCACAAAAGGCTATATATTTTCTAACTCTATGAGTGGGAGGTACTTCTTTCTTTATTTGATCTTTCTCTATATAACTCTATTTAGAAGCCTAATATACTACTTTTCATCAAGTAGGCAGGCAGCTATGAGAAACATTCTTCTTAAAGTCAGACAGAACCTTCTGAAGACAGACTTAACTCTTTCCTCTCAGCAGGTCTTATTTTATGAAAGTAAAGCAGAAATGAGAGACCTGAGTAGATGTGTGATCTCAGTGTGCCCATGGATAGTGGTATGAGATATATCCTAACCAGAGACCTACATAACCTTACACACCATTACTAGATCCAGCCAACAGATTCAGAGAGCTTACTGGATGGGATTATAAAGGTTTATCTTGATGCTAATGGGTTTCTAGCTCTCAAATTATGACCTGCTTTGCTGGCCCTGAAGCAAAATGGCCATTATGACCCAGAATTTTGGGCTGGCTGATTAACTCAGTCGGTTAGAGCATGGTGTTATAACACCAAGGTTGAGGTTTTAGATCCATACACCAGCCAGCCGTCAAAAAGGTAACAGAGAATAAGGCCCAGAGTTTACCTTAAATTCATTACTGCACTGTCTTTCCCTCAAGAGTGCCCAGCAGAAGCTCTAAGAGTCTGACTTAACTGAAGAAAAGTATTTAAGCCCCGAGAGTCTGGAGCTAGTTAGCAGCAAGAAAATGTATCAAACGCTAATTGGTGGAAGAGATTAAGGCAGTAAAATGATAAAATGTGTGGAAACCTAGCAGAG
>NW_007783600.1:0-454 GCF_000696425.1 Galeopterus variegatus
GTGGAGGTGGGAGTCTGAGATGATGACCAGGATGATGAGCAGGTTCCCAAGCACTGTCACCTGGTACATAGACAGGAACAGCCTAAAGAGAATAGGTTGCAGTCCGGAGTCCTCTGAAAGTCCCAGGAGAAGAAATTCTGATATTTGTGTTTCATTCCCCAGTTCCATATGGTTGATGTGTCTATGAAAAAAAGAGAAAGACCTCATGACCCAAACATGCCTTACCAACCTGTCCAGACACTAATTCCTCTATTTGGTGTATTAATATGATTTCTTTAGTATATCCCCTTTCCTACCTCTGAATAGAAATCCCTGTCCCATTGTCACCCTTTTCAGAAAGATCATGCAGTATAAAATTTTAATGAGAAATTTCTTCATAGAGTTGAGGATTATAAATTGATTGACAATCATATCGCATTCTCGATCTAGGCAATGATTGATCAGTGCTAAGAAA
>NW_007783600.1:2408-2857 GCF_000696425.1 Galeopterus variegatus
CAATTCCTCAAATCCAATAATAATTTAAGAAAACAAGTGATCTCTGCTAAACTTTCAGAGCTGTCACATTTATCGATATTAGAACTTTTAATTCGGTAGCCAATGGGCTGCTGTCTAATCTTGCTGGCAGAAATGTGCACTGTTACAAGATCTTGGGGAAACAATCAGCTACAAATATAAAAAATGCAGGTGATCTGTAACTCAGACTTCCTCCGCCTTGGATCTGATAAAATCCTGGGCCAGATCATTCTTTGTGGTGGGGTCTGCCGTATGCATTGTATGAAGTTAAGCAGCACTCTTGGCTTTCCAAGGACCCCTCTTCAGTGTGAAAGCCAAAAATGACTCTGGACATTGCTCAATGTCCCCTGGAAGAAAAAATCACCAGTGGTAGAGAGGACTGTTTTAACAATCCCAAAATTTGTAGTACTGATATAATAGCAGTTTACTGA
>NW_007783601.1:0-895 GCF_000696425.1 Galeopterus variegatus
TTTTTGTTGTTGTTGTTAAAAGAATTCCTTACCTAGGAAGGACCTTAATAAACATGACCCTGTGTTAAATATAGATAACCTTCCTCATGAAATACTTGTACAATGTCTAACTGAAATACAATTAACTATTGATATCTTGCCAAAATTATGTTAATAATAAATGCTTCAAAAGACAGAGAATTAAAAATTTAGAGTAAGCTTAAAGTTATTTGAGAACCACTGTTCTCATACAGTTCATATTTCAATACCACATACAATTTATCATCTTCTCAATGCTAAAGAAAAGTCTTCTTAATCTAGTTTTGGTTGCTATTGATTGATTTAGCAGGCTCTAATTATCTGTTCTCTAATATGATAACAACAAAAAACAACCAAAAAACCCTAATCAATTTCAAAGCCCAAAGCTCTGTGCTGGATGACAGTGAGCAAGTGTTTATTATACTTATAAGCTTTCTGTTCTCCAAAGTACTCAAAACAGAAAATTCACATTATTTTTTGTCCCCTGTAGACTCAAAAGATCACCCATTGCAGAGACCACTGAGTGGCACGAGCTGTTCATAATGCATCGTTAAAAACACAAACTCAGCATTACAAGCTGCTGAACAACCCTTCAATTTGTAGCTGAATTCGAAACCTCTATCCATGACACGAAGGACAAATTAGTATATCTTTTTTTTTAATGGAAAATAAAATGATAATTCATATAAGATGGCAGATCAGATATTAATTTCTAATAATAAAATGGGGGTAGTATCATAACACCTTTTATGATACTAACCCATTTCAAATCAATTGTATACTAGAGAAACTACAATAAGTATGAGGGAAGGAAAATCAGCAACATGGGAACAGAGAAAATCACAAAAAGCACTTGCTTCGTATGAATATAGGCAAA
>NW_007783601.1:2595-2857 GCF_000696425.1 Galeopterus variegatus
AGCACTTACTTGCTGATGTACATGGAAACAAAAAGACCAGCTAGGAGGCTCTTGTAGTAGTGCAGACAAGAGCTGAGAAGGTGGTGGGAGAGGAGATAAGTGGCCAGGCTCAGGATGTGACTTTGAGGTAGGACTGACAGGGCCTGCTGCATATGATGGGGGTGTGGGGTGTGGGGGTGTTAGGGGAAGCAGAAGGAAAACAGGATTCAAAGATGGCTCCTAGGATTTTGGCTTGAGCAGCTGGATGGGGGATGGGGGACGG
>NW_007783602.1:0-640 GCF_000696425.1 Galeopterus variegatus
AGTGAAATTTCTCAGTCATATTATAACCTATGTTTAACCATTTGAGGAACTGCCAGACTGTTTTTCAAAGTGGTTGCATCATTGTACATTCCCATCAGTGTAGCTGAGGATCCCAATTCTTCCACATCTTCAGCAACACTTGCTATTTTCTGTCTTTCTGATTATAGCCATCCTAGTGGGTATGAAGTGGTATCTGGTGGTTTTGATTTGAATTTCCCTAATGACTATAATGCTGGATTATCCCTAAATGATGTTGAGCATTGTTTCACTTGTATATCTTCTTTGGAGAAATGCCTTTTCAAATCCCTTCATTTAAAATAAAAATTTTTTATTGTTGAGTTGTAAAAGTTTTTATATATTCTGGATACAAGCCCCATATCAGATATGCAATTTGCAAATATTTTCTCCCATTCTGTGGGGTGAGTGTGTCACCATCTCTTTCTTGGTGGTGTCTTTTAAAACAGAAAAGTTTTTAATTTTGATGAAGTCCAATTTATCTATTTTTTTTTTCTATTTTTGCTTGTGCTTTAGGTGTCACATCTAAGAAACCATTGCCTAATCCAAGATCATGAAGATTTATACCTATGTCTTCTTCTAAGATTTTATAGTTTTAGTTATTACATTTAAGTCTTCGATGCAT
>NW_007783602.1:2455-2857 GCF_000696425.1 Galeopterus variegatus
CTGAGACAGGTGTGATCAAGTCCTCCCCTATTATTGTAAATCAGATGCTTCTTCTATTACTTTGGAATGTGCTTTATGGAGAGACAGGACCTCTTCTTTTTTTGCTCTCTGCTGGTGCCTCTCCTTGTGTCAATAAAGTTGAGATTCTGGCATGCCATCTGGTTGTGGCTGGGTTCAGCTTCCCCCAACTCCATGCCTCAGGCTCCTGGTGGGGCCCTGGGGTGGTGGTGTCAGCCTGCCTAGTTGTGGCTGGGTTTGGCTTCCCATAGCTGCACGCTGATATAGGTATTTATAGCTAAAAATTTCCCTCTAAGTATTGCTTTAGTTGCATCCAATATGCTTTGTCATGTTGTGTTGTTTTCATTCATTTCAAAATATTTTCTTTTTTCTTTTTTTTTTTTT
>NW_007783603.1:0-2857 GCF_000696425.1 Galeopterus variegatus
CTAAACCACATTGAGATATCATTTCACCCCAGCTAGGATGGCTATTATCCAAAAGACTGAGAGGATGTGGAGAGGATGTGTGGAAAAGGGAACTCTTCTACACTGTTGTTGGCACTGTAAATTAGTATAGCCATTATGGAAAACAGCATGGAGGTTTCTCAACTACAGACAGTACTACTATACAATCCAGCAATCCCACTTCTGGGTATATACCCAATGGAATGAAAATCATCATGTCAGAGGGATACCTGCACTCCCAAGTTCATTGCAGCTCCATTTACAATAGCCAAGATACAGAACCAACCTAAATGTCCATTGATGGGCTACTAGATAAGGAAAATGTGGTATATATACACAATGGAATATTACTCAGCCATAAAAAAGGACAAAATTCTGCCATTCACAGTAACATGGATGAGCTTGGAGAAAATTATGTTAAATAAAATAAGCCAGGCACCAAAAGAGAAATACCTCATGTCCTCACTCATAATTGGGAGCTAAGAAATAAAGAAAGACCATAATAAAGCATTGAACTTTCAGAAGGAGAGAACAGAACTATAGTAACTAGAGGTGGGAAAGGGGGAAGGGGAGGGAGAATAGAGAGTAATTGGGTAAGTGGTACAAAAAGTAATTATGATTTGTACTGATGGACATGCTAATAATATTGATTTGATCATCATATACTGTACAAAAATACTGATAGTCAACTCTGTACCCCATAAATAAGTACAAATAAAAATAATAAAATAAAAAAATAAATAGTAGTTTTATCACCCTTTAGGTTCCTTTTGGATCTAATTTTTGAACCACAGTTTTTCCAAGGCAAACGGGTGCTAATTGCCAATTCACAGTATGCGGACCTGGGTTTGCTAGTTTGTTTGCTGCAAGGCATGATCACTTTCTCTGGAAAAAGCACTTCCTATTTCCTGTGGTAGAATTGGCTCTTTAACTCTATGCAGCCTTGAAGGACCATAAATAAAAAATCTAAATATCATTTCTTTCTTGAGGCTGGGGATTCATGATTCAAGCTTGGTCAATAAGACATTGAGTGTAGTGACAAAAGAATTGAAAAGATGGTTAGAGCTGACTCAGCCTGCAGTGTTATCTACTGTGACTGTGATTAACTCTTTCTACCTGGATTTTTTAAGAGCTCCTAGGTTTCCAAACCCTTCTAAATGTGGTTCCACAAATGTTCCTTTGGTTTTATGCATCAACTCATACACTTCCTGTAAAAAGCTTCTATGTTTAAGTTATCCAAAATGGGTTTCTGTGGTATGCAACCAAAAGCAACCAAAAAATGCAATGATAGCCCAACCTTGTAGTGCTGAGAGGGCATTATCTTAGTCAACAATAAGACTTGTAAGAACCAGTGCAGGTCAAATTTATTTTCCCATTGTGCTATTAACATAGGAGAAAATCTGTAAGTAAAGCTACTCATTTTTGCAAGACATAAACCCTAGATTTTCATCAGTCTCACATATGAAAGAATACCCTTTGATGACATTTAGATCTACTACAAATAAAAATTTTGATGTGCTCTGATTTATCTATTTTTTGTTTTGTTGACTCTGCTTTTGATTTTACATCCAAGAAATCAGTACAAAATTCAATGTCATAAAGCTTTTTCCCCATTTTCTTCAAAGAATTTTGTAGTTTTAGTTCTTATGTTTAGGTCTTTGGTTCATTTTGAGTTAATTTTTGTTTATGGTATAAGGTTACAAATAGAAATTTAAGATCCAATGTGCAACAGATCTATAGTTAATAATATTATACTGTATACTTGAAATGTGTTAACAGAGTAGTGTTTTTACCACACCAAAAAGAAAAACACAAAAGGTAACTATGTGATGTAATGGATATGTTAACTAGCTTGATCGTGGTAATAATCTCACGATGTACACATACATCAAAACCACACATTGTATGTACACTGTAAATATATACATTTTTACATGTCAAAATGGAAATAGATAAATGTTAAATCTTTTCTTATAAAGTAGATAAAAGAAATGTAAATATTATTATCATTCAAGAAATCCTGGCATTGCTTAGTGGACGCTCTGACAAAGCTAGTTTATTGAGTCAGGATCCTTGAGCAAGAAGGGGCAATTCAGGCACAATGTCAGGATAACTGTGGGTCTAGATATGTGTGATTTTTGGTACCTTCCTACTTCCTTTCTAAGAGCCCTCTTTGCCCTTCCAGCATTTGAGTCCTGTCTTCCTCCTTAATTTCTAATGTGGAAGGTAGACATATTGCAAATGATTTATTAATATTCCAAAAGAAATCACTGAGAATGTTAACTACCCAATCTGAGATTTGAGGACCAGTAAATACTTGGCCAGAAAATCTTGGACCTATATCTTATAGGATCCTATTCATGAGGTCAGTCTACATGCTGCTTAGATCATTTATAACATATAATCAGATCTGCAGCCATAGTATTCAAAATTTTGATCAGGTGAAAGACCAGATGATATAAGGAACACCACCACATTGTTCCCTGTGGTATCCAGAAACAACTCAATTTAATAGTATCTCATTTTCATATCTCTCTCTGATCAAAAGATTACTGCCCATTAAAACCCAATAAAAATAAATATGGAAGTCCCTATCTTTGCTAACTACAAACAGCCACATATGTCATTTGCATGATAGCTAATAAATTGTTGATTTTCCACAACTTTGTCAAGCTGATATTATCCACATACTTTTTAGTTGGTATTTTAGGCATTGTAAGAGGATGTTCTGATCCTCTATTTTAAAGCACATGCAAATTTACAGTGTAGATTACATACAGTTTTATAAAAATTTTTGTCCGTGATAGAAGGTAAAAATTGCCTTTTGTAGTGATTTTGA
>NW_007783604.1:0-751 GCF_000696425.1 Galeopterus variegatus
TATCTTTATATTTCAAGTGTACATTCTTTACAGTAAGATGTCAATTTATTTTTTAAATTATTTAATAAAGCTTTAGAAAAATAATGTGAGAAGAAATTTATCAGCCTTAAATGCATAGTTTAGCAAATAAGAAGGATTGAAAATCAATGAGCTCATCATTCAAGAAGTGAGAAAAATAGCGCATTATCTCCAAAGAAAGCAAAGAATCATTAATCATGATTAGAGCAGAGATGAATGAAATAGAAAATAAAATGCAGTGAAAAGGATCAATAAAGATCAAAAGATGGTTCTTTTAAATGATGAATGAGTTTGGTAAACTCATGGTGAAATAAGCGCAAAAGCACTTAAAAGATCACCAAAAATCTTTTACGAGTAAATTAGAAAATTTACATGAAACAAATTCCTAAAACAGCACAACTTACCAAAACTGACCCAAGAGCAAACAGAAAATCTGAATAGCCCTATATTAATCTTAAAAGTTTAATCCGTAATTTAAAACCTTGCCACCGCAAAGAAATTTCAGGTCCAGCAGGCTTCTCTATGTATTTGTACAAATATTTAAGAAAGAAAGAATGCTAACCATGCAGAACATCTTCTAGATTGCATAAGAATATGCAGCAATTCTCAACTCATTTTATAAGACCCCCATTACACAAATCTGGAAAGGGTATTAAAAGAACAATCACAGGCCAATCACCCTTATGAACACAGAGACAAAAAATCCTAGGATCTTTTTAAATGGAAAGCACCT
>NW_007783604.1:2165-2857 GCF_000696425.1 Galeopterus variegatus
TAAAACATTAGCTGCCAGAGTGGGGTGAGAGGAAGGAGGAGATGGGGGTGTAGGTCAAAGGATACAAAGTAGCAGATATGTAGGATCTAATGTACAACATGAAGAGTGTGATAATAATGTGTTCTACTTGGGATTTAAACTAAACAAATAGATTGTAGCTGCTCTTGACACACACAAAAATGGGTAACTGCGAGATGATGAATATGTAAATTTGTTTCACTATAGAAACCTTTTTACTACCTCTATGTATCTCATACCATCGAGTTGTATACTTCAAATATACATGATGAGATTTGTTTTTTAAAAGCTTGAAAAAAGGCTACAAAGGCACACAGAGACTCCATTCTTAGGATTCCATTTATGAGAGAAAGGAGATCTTAACTCTTATGTAAAATGACTGACTTCACAAATAACTAGAGCAAAAAGCATGGACATCATTTTTATTATACAGAGGACGCCTGTTTGCCGCTAATTGATTTTGCTGTTGTCTTTTCCTTTGTAGATCTTCAGCTACATGGACTCAGAAAACCAAACAACAGTTTCAGAGTTCATCCTCCTCGGACTCTCTGAGGATCCAGAACAGCAGCACCTCATATTTGGATTGTTCCTGTTCATGTACCTGGTCACGGTCCTCGGGAACCTGCTCATCATCCTGGCCATCAGCTCTGACTCCCACCTCCACACCCCCATGT
>NW_007783605.1:0-2857 GCF_000696425.1 Galeopterus variegatus
CACTCTCTTGCTTAATAATCACTGAAGTTAATGGAAATCCAGTGCCTACAGAGGAGCACCCTGGCTGTGGAGCCCAGCATTCACATTGCCCCATGATACCACTATTTTTTTTTTCAATCTTCTCACCTCCTTTTTCTCAGTATAATTTTTCCTCCACAGTCAACATACATAGTCAAAGTTTTAATTTCAAGTATAATGTATTCATCACACTATAAATCATTTACATCCCACTGTCTGAAATGCCCCACTATCTTCTTTCACCTATTAACTTCTGTCTTTTGTTCATGATGCGATTCAGCTTTCTCCTCCTCTGTAGTAGATTGGATTATATCCCCCCCCCAATTCACTGAATCTAGAATTGTGTCCCTCGAGTTTTATGTGTCAGAAACTTGGCCCCCACTGTGACTGTTAAGAGGGTGGGAAATCCTATTAGGGTAATTGAAAGCTCTGAAGACAGGATTAGATTACAGGACCATGCCGTAGTGAATGGATTAAAGATGGTGGTTACGGGCATGGTTCTGAGGGCTTTGAAAGAAGGGGAGAGTCTGTCTCCCTCTCTCTGCTCGGCTATTTCAGAATTTGATACCCTGCCATCACTGTCACCACCACCAATACCCTTACTAGATGTTTTCCCTGGACCACGGACTTCCCAGCCTCCAAAACTGTAAGCAATAAATTCTATTTTTTTTCTAAATTACCCAGTTTCATGTATTTTGTTATAAGCAACAGAAACAGACTAATACATCCTCCATGCAGTTCTTCCTGACTCTTCCACTCAGAGAGATTCGTTTTGGCCTCTGATACCTATAGCACTTCCTATGAACCCACTACTTAATCATATGTAGTCTTACCCTATATGTAACATATGAATGTGTATGGTGTATGGAGCATTACTGGTATATATAAGGGCTCCTGAATAATAATACAGGTTTCTTAATGCAATAATTCAATTAAAATATTTCCAATTACATATATAGTGTACGGCTCTATATTACATGAAGGAGACAATGGAAAACAAAGTAGACACACTTCCTGCCTCATGGAACTTCTAACCTAGTAGAGATACATACACAATAAAGTAGTGTGATGAATGGTATGAAGAGGGCAGCACAAGGTGTCACGGGGCACAAAGAAGGGCCACCAAAGATGGTCTACAGATGAGCAGATAGATTTGTGAGCAGATAGGAAAATCTTCTTTGTTGAAATTATATCTAATTTAAAACCTAAATAATAAATAGCAATTTGGCAGATAAATAGGGAAGGAGTTTAGGAATGTGAGGTAGGGAGAATTTTGAAAGCAGAAGAAAAAGCGTATACAAAATCTTAGTAATAAACCAGACCATTGAACATTCAAAAAAAAACTAAAAGAAATACAAGATGGCCAGACTTCTGGGGAGCAAGAGATATTATCTTAGTGTTAACTGGGTCCAAATCCTATAGGGCCTTATAAGTTATAGTAAAGATTTAGAAATTTAGTCTGATAGTAAATGTTTCTAAGCATAGGAATAATCTGATCAAATTCTTGAAATATAGTCATCCAGGAAGAGCATAATAGTTTCTTGAATTAGGGCTCTTGTAGGTAGGATGGACAGAAGTAGATGGATGGAGATGATATTGAAGAGGTAAAATTAACAGGATTTTCTGATAAACTAGACTCCTAAGGGTAGGGATTGAATTTCTGTGTCTTTGTAGCCCTCACAGTGCCTGCCATGGTATTTTAGAGCAGAAGGGACTCAATAAATATTTGTTGAATGAATGAATAAATGAAGCCTCTAAAACTTCTCTCCCTAGAAGAAATATGAATTACATTCATGTTTCATTTATAAGGAATGTAATGAATGCTGAAAGCAGAAGCAAAGCCTTTTCAGCATCAGTCTTGTCGAAGGAACTAGTAAGTAGGAGTTTCAGAGTATTGCTGTGTGCAACCCCAGGGGACAATGGCTGGTCTGAGGCCAGGGATTCAGGGCCTCCATCACAAAGACAGCTGTGGTAATACCAGACAGTCGAGGAGGTGAAAGGGCAGAAGGAAATTTAATTCCAGGGTTTTGCAACATAGCACAGATTCCTGGAAACAAGGTTGGCTTGTTGAAATTGCCCATATCAGAAGAAGGAATATATCACATATAATTTCACATGCTTCTGCAAAAAAGTTAAGTTGGGCTTGGGAGAAGGAAATGAGATGGGTAGTTAACTCGACATCATATTCTGAAAGCCTAATTTTATCCTGGCCATCTTGACAAGTCATAAAGACATAACTGGCAGACTATTTCATCCTATTCTACACCATCCTTCCTTCCTTTTGTCAATTCTGCTTCACTCTCTCCCTTTCTTTGCTGCACTTTTCCTGTATCTCATTTCTTCCCCTTCAATCTCTATGTCTTTTCAGCTCCATTCCCTCTCTACCTCTTAGCCTATGAGTGTACAGGTCAGGGAATGAGTCAAGGATTTATTTAAATCCTATTTAAATGGGAGTGGGTAGGGAGATAAAGCACATTTTTCTTTTCTTTCAAACCCCCCTGCCAACAATTCACACAACACACATGCGTGAATACACACACACACACACACAAACACACACACACACAGTGCCATCAGAATATTTATATCTGATGCCTCATCACTAATGTTCAACAATAGAGAAAGTGTTAAAAAAATGATAGTACTTCTAGACACACCACCATGCAGCCATCAAAATGCTATTTGTAAAGGGATTTAAAAAGATGAGAAATCCTTTTGTTATCATGTTAACAAGGAAGAAAATCAGAAAACAAAATTATATTTCAATATGATTTCAACTAGGTAAAATATGCCTTTAAGTTCTGGAAAGTCATACACTGATGTGTTAGAAGTGACTAAT
>NW_007783606.1:0-2857 GCF_000696425.1 Galeopterus variegatus
GACGGGGGCGGGACGGCACGGCAGAGCCTGGACACTCAGGGGCAGCACTGCAGACGGGGCGGGGTGGCAGGGCAGAGAGTCTGGACACTCAGGGGCAGCACTGCAGACGGGGCGGGTCTGGGCCAGCAGCGGGAGTGAGGCTGGAGAGACGGCCCAGCCTGCGGCCCGAGTGCGGCGGGCATGGGGTTCACACCTGCGCTCCCGAAGGCCCCGCTCTCGTGCAGAGGAAGCACCGGACGGCGCAGGGGCAGGTCGGAAGCAAGGGCCTGCGGTTTCCCAGGCTGGACGTGAAGACGACCCGAGGGGGCACACGGCAGAGGGAGGAGGAGGGACGGGAACAGACATGGATGGAGTCGACCCCAGCGCTGGTGGCTGCCAGATCGGGAGGACTCTAGACCACACCAGGTTTTCCACCTGGGCATCCAGGCATGCCCTGTGCCAAGGCAGGAGAGGGCAGGAACGGGCACAGGGAGGTGAAAGGCCGCGCTGGGCCCAGCAGGGGAGCCAGTGCCTCGGCTGATCATTCATTCACTCATTCGTTCAGCCGCCGCTCACTGGGGAGCTGCTGTGCACCACACGGGACCCGATCCACAGAGACGCAGAGACAAGCCAGCCAGGAGCATCCAGTGCAGGCGGAGGAGGGCCCTGACTTGGGTGGGGGGCGGCTCAGAGAAGCCTTGCCCAAGGAGGCGAGCCTGGGCCAGAGGCAGGAGGGGACAGGAGTGGTGGATTGGACGGAGCGAGGGAAGGCCGAGGTTAACCCGAGAAGCCGCTAAGTCCTGCTGCAGGGTTTAGAATGTGCTGAAGGCACCAGGGAACCATGAAAGCATCTTTTAAGCCTGGAAGCAACATGGTGAGATTGAGGCTCTGGTGAATCACAGGGTGACGAGAGGAGATGGGACTGCAGATGGGAGCCAGTTAAGCGGCTGCTGCAGTCACCCAGGCAAGGACAAGGAAGGCCTGAGTGGACAGAGAGGAGAGGACAGAGACACACGGGTGGACTGCACACACTTAGTGACTTGTTTCACCGAGGGCATGAGAGAAGCAGCAATCGGGGACCTGGGGGGCAGCAGGGCTGCTCTCAGAGGCACAGAAGCTGGCAGGCAGGTAATCAGTCTGCAAGCCAGAGCAGGTGGCCAGGGATGAGGACCCTGTCCTGCCCTGCAGAGTGGAAGGTGGTGAGGGGCCCTCATGAGAAAGAGGCCGGGATAGAGCAGGGTCCTCCAGCAGTGGGAGGGTGGGGGTCCTGGGCTGCCCTCCACAGTGTCCTGGCCTCTGCCCACAGGGGTCTCTGGGAGACAGGGGTCCCAGGCTGGAAAGCTGGGCACTCCTCAGACCTCCCATTCTGAAGGAGAGGATTAGTGTCACCAAGAGGGAGTCCATCCCAGGAGCCAAGGCCAGGTGGGCAGCAGGACACGGGTGCTGCCCTTTGAACTGGACATGCCTGGCCAGCCGTGAGCACAGCTGGGGAGGACGGCTGTCCAGACAGCCTGAGGGGCACGGAGGGGTGAGGTTTGTGTGCCAGGGGCAGGGGGAGGGGCATGCAGCTGTTGGGGGCCTGGGCCCTGGGGGCAGAAGCCACAGGGTGTGGTGTGCAGGGAGCCAGGCACGTGGACCCACCTGGCAGAGGCAGCGCAGGCTGGACAGTGTAGGTTTGCTGAGAGAAAGGTTTCACACTGCGGGAGAGAGGAGAGAGGCGTCAGTGTGGGGCAGGCCCAGAGCCTGGACACTCAGGGGCAGCACTGCAGACGGGGAGGGGTGAGGTTTGTGTGCCAGGGGCAGGGAGAGGGGCATGCAGCCGTTGGGGGCCTGGGCCCTGGGGGCAGAAGCCACAGGGTGTGGTGTGCAGGGAGCCAGGCACGTGGACCCACCTGGCAGAGGCAGCGCAGGCTGGACAGTGTAGGTTTGCTGAGAGAAAGGTTTCACACTGCGGGAGAGAGGAGAGAGGCGTCAGTGTGGGGCAGGCCCGGACCTGAGCCTCAACGCCTTCTGTGCACAGGCCCTGGTGGTCTGGCCGTCAGTGTCCTGGGTGAGCTCTGGCTCCCACCCCATCCCACCAACTCCCTCCGGTTTTGTGGCTGATCCACAGAAGCAGCAGGCTGCAGGGGCCATCCACCTGCCCTCTCCCTCCCAGGCCAGCCAGAGGTCTGACTCCCAGCCTCCTTCCCTTTGGGTCCCAAGCCGTGGCCATGCCCATACCCTGGACAAACTGGAGTTTGGGCAAATGTCACCCCCTGGGGTGACATCTCAGACTGGGCCAAGCAATGCAGACAGCAGGAAAGCCTGATCCCTAAGCTCAGGGCCATGCTGAAGGCCAACCCCTGGCTATAGCCCCATCCTACCCTGGGGTCCAGGCTCACTTTCCTGAGTTTATAGGTTCAAGATCAGTTCAGGGAGCAACTAGGAGCAGAAACCAGGCCATACTCACTCATGGGATGTTCCGGCTTGGCCCGACAAAGCTCCTTGCCAAAACTGAGGAAGCAAAAAGCACAGAATCAGCACAGCCCCCCGGCCCACAGGCCATGGCATGGAGGAGAGAGCAGGGCCCTCGGCTGCAAGCCCGGACCCAGTGGGTGGCAGGCGGGAAGGCTGATGCCCTTGTCTAGCTAGTTAATGCTAACAGGCCAGAGCAGCATCCCTGAAGTGTGTTTCAAGGAGCTCTAGTCTCCAGAAAGGCTCCGTGGACAAGGTGCTCCATGGGGAAACACCCGGGTGCGCTACTGTGTTCCTCCTGTGGGGATTCACAGCGCCCATCAGCGCTCAAGGCTCCAAAAAGTCCTGGAGTCAAGACACCCATTTAATTCCAAGTGTCCAAACATACTTGTCCTCAAACTCATTTTGTGTCATGTCTAGTTAA
>NW_007783607.1:0-2857 GCF_000696425.1 Galeopterus variegatus
TGAGAATGCGTTTGGTGGCAGACCCAGACACTGGGGTTCTCTGGCTTTCTTCAGAAAAGAAAATGTGTAGGTGTGGGAAGGCTGGCCTACGATTCATTTTTAACTTGTTAGGAAAACGTACCTAAGGAACTTCAGAGACCAAAAAGAAAATAAAAGTACCATCTGACACTTTTTTGCCAGGCCAAGGTCCTCATTAAAGTTCAAAACTCCTTATGAAGAGGATGACATCAGGTAAATAAGGGCGTTGAAAGCCTCAAAACCAGTACCAAGACCAGGAAATTTTACTAAATTGCCAATTATCTATAGGCATGAGTCAGACATTAATGATGACGGGAATACAAAGACAGACATCCCTCTCCCCAACACACACACACACACGTACAAGGTACTTCAAAAAGTTTGTGGAAAAATAGAATTGAAAGATAATATGGATCTTTCCATGAACTTTTTGAAGTACCTTCATATCTGGGGTAGCTGGCTAATTTTAATATTAATGAGAAAATATTGATTTAGTATTAATACTAATGTTAAATATTGAAAAGAAAAAGAAAATTATTAACCAATGAGGCTTTAAGAGGTGCAAATCACACACCTGACATGCTGACAGTCATTGGACAAATTGTGATGACACCAGTTGTAGATTTCACTTGTCATTTCTAGGACCTAATAGTGTCCAGAACTCTCTGACTCAGGATTAGCTTGTCCCTGTTGATAAAAACTAGGTCTAGACTTCCACAATAAGTGTGAAACGATATTGTTTACTTCTAGCAATTTAGTTGTATACTAATGCATGCAAATAAAGGAGGAAGAGGAAAATGTGAAAGTTCCCAAGAGTTGTCATCACGTTTTAGGCAAATCACCTCTAATCTTGTAGGATCTATATTGTGGAGCAGCTTCTTTGCTGCGAACATAGAAAATGATGTATGTTCTGCAACTCTGCAACTTACCATGTCCGTTAAGCGATATTCACCATGCTGCTCACATCCAATGTCAAACACGTACTTTCCAGGGCCAACAGGCTATAAGCAAAGGGAAGTCAAAAGGCACTTCACTCTTAAACGTCAACACCCAACAGAAAACACAAAATGCGTCATAAATGTTGTCAGCATATAACCCACCCAAAAACCATATAATTGGGTAAAGTCCCATACAGATTAGAGAATGCTTTTATGAAGTAATGGCTAATGGAATTGCAAAGTATATGTCCTGTTTTGCTTAGTTTTTCAAAGTTTAGCCACATTTTACTTCTTTATAGAAGTGATGTTTTGGTACAAAAAAAAACTTTAATATGTCAACACCCACAGGTAAACTAGCTAGAAATAGAACCACTACTAACATTTTAATGTATTCTTTGCAAATTTTGTTTCTAGTACATAGGGGGGGTTATAATATAAAAATTTGATCATAATTGCAAATACTAACTTATACTCTATTTTTACTTAGAAATACAGCATGAACTATATCCCATATTTACAGATATTCTTCCAAAACACCAGTAATCAACCTGATACTTTATTTCATCCCTGAATTATAATCTATTTTAATCATTGGCTACTGTTGATATTTGGTATGCTGATATTTTCCTTTGACAAAGAATGTTATAGAAAACATATTCTGAGTTAAAACTTTATGAAACCCTGATATCTTCCTTAGGGTAAATTATCAGAATTTCTGGACAAAAGCCTATATGTTTTTTTAACTATAATGAAGCTCTAATAATCTTCATTCCCACATCACTAGTTACGAATCCCCATATTGTCAAACACTTGTTTTCTGGGCACTAACATCTTGTTATACTTTCACATGTTTTTTTATATTTAAAAAATGGGATCTCGCCATTTAACTTACATATTTTATTAGTGAGGTTAAACTCTTTTTCAAGATTTTCGGCCATTTAAATCACATTGATGTAAGTTGACAAATGTTGCAAATTTCCTACCCCCATTATCATTAATCTGTTAAATGTTCTTTATAGTGTTTTCTAATCTTTAAGAGCTAAATCTTTTTAAAAGCTAAATTTAAAAGCTAAATCTATTGGTTTTTCCTTTATGTTTCTGTTTAGAAAGTTTTCTTTCCTCATTTCAAAGTTAATAAATATTCGCCTATATTATTTTCTATATGTGATTTTCTTGGTTACATTTAAATCTTTATTTCTTCTAGAAAGTACCTTCATCTACATGCTGAAGGACAAACTCTAATTTTATTTTTCTCCCAAATGGTTATCAAGCTGTCCCAGCACCATTTCTTGGCTCTTTACCATTATTTCTTTATTAATTTGAAATGACAACCGTATCAAGTGTTACATTATTTTACCACATGGATCTGTCTCTAGACTTTCTAATCTCCTTCATTGGTCTATGTATCTCTATACCAGTATCACACTGTTTTAACTATTGAAGCTTTGTAGTATGTTTTGACAACTTGTCAACAAGGACTTGAACAGGCAATTTTGAGGAAGAAACGCAAACAACAACAACAAAAGTGTGACAAGGTGCTCGACCTCACTAGTAATCAGGGAAATACGCATTAAAACAATGAGACAACAGTGTTTGTTTACCCATCAGGTTTAAAAAAAAAAAAAGTTAAAGACTAACAATACCCAGTGTTGGTGAGAATAGGTGATAAAGTGACTCTCATATTCTGTTGGCAAGAGTATAAATTGGCACAGCTTTTTAGGACAACTGGCAGTGCAGGTCATGATTTAAAATGTCAATTCTTATAGGTTCAGTAAGTCCAGCGATTCCATTATCTAACCTACATAAATACTCCCAAGTGTGCAAAATGATAAAAGATGTATCTTTGTGTATATTTTTGTGTCCTGATATAGGGCAACCCTACCTATGCAGTTAAAACCCCC
>NW_007783608.1:0-401 GCF_000696425.1 Galeopterus variegatus
GGTACGCAACTCAAAACTTAGGAATTGTTTAATTCTGGAATTTTTCATTTAATATTTTCCACTCAGGTTGACCACAGGTAACTGAAACTGTGAAAAGCAAAGCCATGGATAAAAGGGGACCACTGTATAACAGTCACAGGGGTAATATCTCATCACCATCACATGTTCTGGGCACCAGGGGGTATATAATCTTAGGGGTCATTCCTAGAAATTCTGCCTACTGCAATTACAAATGTTATGATGCTGACTGTCAGGATTTTGATGTCTTCTTTTAAAGAGTATTGAGGTTTCTTCTGGCGGGTTTTAAATTTACTTGCACATCAGCTTGGTATGTTCAAGTCTTGTTTACAGGCTTTCTTCTAGAGTGGCCTTTACTCTGTGGCTGATTTAGCCCTGTTTCT
>NW_007783608.1:2467-2857 GCF_000696425.1 Galeopterus variegatus
GAGAGAGAGAGAGAGAAATTGATTTTAAGGAATTGGCTCATACAGCTGTGGGGGCTGGCAAGTGCAAAGTCCACAGGGAAGTCTGAAGGCTGGAGACTCAAGTCAGAGTTGATGTTGCAGTCTTGAGGCAGGATTGCTTCTTCTTTGGGAGACCTCGGTCTTTGTTCTAAAGGCTTTCAACTGATTGGATGAGGCCCACTCACATTATGCAGGGTAATCTCCTTTGCTCAGCATCAACTGATTTAAGTGTTAATTGCATCAAAAAATTACCTTCACAGCAGTATCGAGACTGGTGTGTGACTGAACAACTGGGCACCGTAGCCTAGCCAAGTTGACACATAAAATTAACTATCATACATATATTATTTATTTTTATACCCCTAGAACCTA
>NW_007783609.1:0-537 GCF_000696425.1 Galeopterus variegatus
GTAAATCAGAATATCTCAACAGAATAAAACCCAGATTCCTTACCATGACCCAGAGGACCCTGAACAGTCTGGTCTCTTCGCATTTCTCTGATGATGTCTTCCTTCATTCTCCATCCTGTTCATTCATATTTTTCAGTCACACTGTCCTTCTTTCAGTCCTTCAAATATCTCCATTTCTGTCTCAGGGCCTTTGCACATGCTGTTCTTTGTATTTGGAGTACATTTCTTCTTTATGTGTGAATAGTCTTTGAACAGTTTACTCTTTTTGAGATTTGTTTCACCTGTAGTGTTCCTTTCTCAGAGAGAACTTCCCTGGAAGTGATTGAGTGGCTCTCATCACTTTCTATGAAATTACCCTAGTTTATCTTTTTCAAATCACATCTGTACCTGAAATTATCTTTTTTGCTAATTTGCTTGTTTTTGCTGTCTGTAGTTGTACCAGTTAGCTTTTATGGCATTAAAAACACCCCAAACTTACAGGCTAACACAAGCATTTATTAAGCTCCCATTAATTTGGGCAGGCCAGTGGACTGGCTC
>NW_007783609.1:2381-2857 GCF_000696425.1 Galeopterus variegatus
TGATGGCTCCTGGGGGTCAGGGGCTGTGCTTTACTTTATGGTCTCTTTAGGGTCTAGAACAGTAATTGCTAAGTATGCAACCTCAAAATTCCATGACTGACTGACTGATCTTTAATCCACTATCAATGTCAGGAGATTCTTTCTTCAAATATGACTTATCACCAGCTTTCATTACAAAACCACCATTTTGTTCTAGGTCCATAGTACATTATTAAAGATTTGTTTTCATGCTGAATTGCTCTCTCCAGTATTTTCATCCTCTGCCTGCTTTACATTCTGCTACTAGTATACCATCTTGAATACCATTTTTTGTCCTGTCCTTTTCTTTCTCAAAAATCTGTATTCATTCTGTTGTAATAAATCCCAACCTCTCAGCTTGTCATCCATCTCCTTGCATTAGCTGGTCTGTTACATCTGTTACTTCTCCCACATCAGCAATTTAATTGATAATCACTCACAAGTCCAGCTAATCTCAC
>NW_007783610.1:0-433 GCF_000696425.1 Galeopterus variegatus
ACTTATGTGCAATAATAGAACAAAATGAGAGAAAGCTACACATATTTAATTATTAATGGCCGTCGTCATACTTAACATTCAACTTATTTTATTTTCTTCCAGATTTTCTACTTTCTTCAGTAGATGTACTCCCATGATACAAATGAGAAAACAAGTTCTCAGAGGTTACCTGACTTGCCAAAGGGAATAGACAAAGGAAACTATGGGTTGAAGTGAGCTACTGCTCAAAGCAAAGTCTAAGCTCTTTAGCCATCATTTCTCTGAAATCCACTCTATTCACCTTAAACTCGTGTGTAAACTTGCACATCTGACTCTACCACATTCTTACTGGCTTCTTATGGACTCAACCCTAGAGTTGTGTGACTCCTTTTATGACATTTTCAGCAAAGGAGGCAGAAGGTTTTGGAAAGACATAAATGATCACAGAACAGGC
>NW_007783610.1:2279-2857 GCF_000696425.1 Galeopterus variegatus
ACAAAGGCCTCGCTTTGGGAGGCTGGGCATGGAGGTTGTGGGCACCTGGAGAAAGGGTCACTTGGGGGTGGGGCCATTCCTGACTTGAAGTCACTGTGGGAGCTTGACCTCATCAACTCCTGCAGATGGCCAGAGATAAGTCAGGGACCAGACCGTTCACACAGACCTCCTCTGCACCTACAGCTCTTGCCAGGCTGAGCCAGGTGGCCACAGGCTCCAGGCACAAGCGGTGGAGAAGCCCCGACGGCTCCCCTTGTAGTCACCACAAAGAAAATGGCAACCGTGAGGAGCTGACGAAGGAATGACCACCCTCAGCCCGAGAGAGACGCCCAGACTAGCCCGAGTCCAAAAGAGCACGACGTCAGAGCAGCGGAGGCAGGTGTCGGGGCTCTTTGGGAGGAGGGACTGAGGTCGCGGGCTGTGAGGGGCTAACGAAGCTCTCCGGGGACGAGGGGGACACTGTCCCTGGTGACATGCGCTTAAAGCATTAAAGGGCTGAAGTGCACCGTGTAACTGTTGTCGGTTCCCGCAGGGATCTGGGAGCGGCTACCAGAGTGGGGCGTGACGAGTGGGGTGAG
>NW_007783611.1:0-528 GCF_000696425.1 Galeopterus variegatus
CTCCCAAAGATGAAAGCCAACCAATCACAGGGGTGCAAGAATGAGTTGACTTGGAATCCACCCTGCTTGCTGTCCTCACCACCCTAAATCAATGATCTGCATTATTTCATTGGGATGGTATGCGGGCTTGATTTATGTTGGCGCAGACCAAGCTATAAATTGTGCCCGTGGACCCGTTGAAGCCTTTCTCACATTGAAGATGTTTATAGAAACAGGAAACATGGCCTCGACATGAACATACCGGTCCTCTCTATGTCAACATCATCATAAATAGACGTACCCAGGATCTCTGCCTGGACTGTTTTCCATAGAAACTCAACAAGCCCAGGAGGTAGGTCATTATTACAAGGAGGAGCAAAGAGGCCCTCCCTCCTGTCTAGAACTTACCCTGACAGCAGGCTCTCTTGACTGAGGCCATTAAAAAATGCCCCACCCACTCTGTTGCTAGCAGCTGGAACCGGTCCTTGGGAATGTCTCTCCCCTTTTTTCAGCTTTGAATTGTAGTTAGAATCACTTCTTAACTGTAGT
>NW_007783611.1:2289-2857 GCF_000696425.1 Galeopterus variegatus
CTGAAATGCCATCCTCTTCACCCCGCCCATTTCACTGTTAATTCTCAGGCCCAGGGTGGCTGCCTCCTACACGAAGCCTTCTGACTCCCAGGGTGGGGGGAAGTGCTTCCAGGGTATGCATACACAGCTGTGGTTACCTACAGCTGCTTTCTCCCACTAGACAGAGCTCTCAGAAGCACTGCCTCCGTCACCATTGTATCCCTGGCCACTTGTCCAGTGTCTGCACCTGCCTCACAGTAAATGTCACATATTTTGTTACTATCTTACAGATGAGATGTTCCCCTTTACATTAGTTGCTCTGTATTGTCATTTCATTCTTTTCCTATTTAACTTTGGATGTGTAGGTGAGCCATCCCAATGAGGGCGGACTTCTTAAATATATCAGGTTGTGAAGACTGAGGCTTATTCCAGGGAAACTGCTGTGACTTCAGAACCAAGGGCATGGTCTTCTGTAACTCCTAGAGGGGCAAATCCTCATCCCAGAAGGCTATACAGGTTGTGTAAAAATAGTCAAAAGTTTTTCAGAACCAAATGTGGAGGACAAGAGAGTGACAAGGATGGGGACTGG
>NW_007783612.1:0-383 GCF_000696425.1 Galeopterus variegatus
CCAGGGAGTCGAGCCACCCTTAGGCTTTTATCCCACTGTATCCGCCCTTAAACTATGTTTTCAGCCTAGCACTAAAGACAACTCAGACTCTCCGTGTACAGAGTGCATTTGGACAGCTTTTGTTGAGGAGCGAGCACAGGACAATAAAATTAGTGAAAAGGGTTATCAACAGCCCGAACCAACAGCCGACGGGGCCCCTTGTGCAAAGCTCTATCCCGACCTTTCCCCTTTTGGTGATAAGGTAGAAGAAAAGCAGGGTATTAAGACTCTGCTTCGAAATACCAATTGGGCTAAATTTGAAAGCTCACCCCCGCCTTTTTCCGAACAACCCCAAGCTTTCCCAGTTTCAGTAAACCCGAACCACTTGAAGATACATGGGGAAA
>NW_007783612.1:2416-2857 GCF_000696425.1 Galeopterus variegatus
AAGCCCCTCATTGCTTCCGGACTTAATGCTAATCTTTTAGGACAAGACGTCCTTGGCCAGGTAGATGCTTACATCGCCACCGATCATAAGGCCTTTTATGATCAGCTTTTAGATAAGGAAGAATAAAAAGAATTGTTCATACCTGTAAATCTTGCATCCCGTATTACAACCCTCTGGTGTAAACCCTAGGGGGCTCCAATCTAATGTTTTATGGCAAACTGATGTCACTCATTTTCCAGCATTTGGGAAATTAAAATATATTTTCATGTCTATTGACACTTATTCTCATGCCTCTTGGGCTGCAGCCCACACTGGGGAAAAGGCTAAACATTTACAAAGTCATTTACTACAATGTTTTGCCACAATCGGCCTCCCCAGTCAACTTAAAACAGATAATGGCCCTTGCTTTGTTAGCAAAGCATTCCATGATATTTTATCCAC
>NW_007783613.1:0-911 GCF_000696425.1 Galeopterus variegatus
TGCATGCAAACAGGCTGTTTACCTGCTTTTGTAAGAAGTAGCCGAGTCTCAGCCAATCACAAAAACCAACTGTTCACAGCAATCCAGCTATTTCTGTACCTCATGTATTAGTCTGTTTCTGTTGCTTATAACGCAACACCTGGAACTGGGTGATTTATAAGAAAATGAAATTTATTGCTTATAGTTTTGTTGGCTGGGAATTCCAAAGCCCAGGGAACACATTTGGTGAAGGCCTTGGTGGTGGCGACAGTGACCCAGGGGTCTCACATGGCAGAAATTGGCAGAGCAGAGAGAGACTAACCTCCTCATTTACTTTTAAAACCTCTCAGAACCACGCCCCTGACCACCATTATTAATCCACACACTCCATTGTGGTCCTGCAGTCTAATCACCTCCTCAAGGCCCCACCTTTCAAATACCATAATAGTACTTCCCACCCCCACAGTTATCAGCAGGGATGAAGCCGACATGAGGTTGGGGGTGGGGCATCCAGTCCATAGCACCTCACTTCCATTGTCTGTACATCACTTTCCTTCTTCTGTCTAAAAATCTCAGCTGCCCACACAGCAGCCCGGGAGTCACCCTGAACCTATTCTCGTTCTGAGGGCTGCTGGATTCACAAATTGTTGTTTGCTCAATTAAACTCTCATATTTAATTTGTCAAAAGTTTTTATTTTTAACAATGACTAAATAGATTTATGAGAAAAGTGATAAATGAATGATTTTAGTGACAAAGACTCTATTTGAGCAAATTCACATAAAGTGCAGGGATGCCGGGGTGTCAAGACTAGACACACAGCAGGGATGGAACTTCGTCTTACCCCTGCAGTGATGCTTTAGTGTATCTGCTGCTGAACTGATCTCCTGATTCCCACTGGTGCCCATGCACAATCCATTCTCCTCACCACAGT
>NW_007783613.1:2645-2857 GCF_000696425.1 Galeopterus variegatus
TTTACGCAGAGACCTCTAATGTCACGGGAGGCAGAGTTGGTTCCAAATGCTGGTGATGGCCTTCTTCACACTCCTTGAAGACCCGAGGTCGCGGGCGTGGAACAGACTTACTGACACGGCTCACTGCCCATTCGTGGACTGTCCAGGTCCACCCTCCGCTCTCCTTCCTTCAGAAGCTGCCATCAGGGCAGCTCCTTATGACTCAGCATGTC
>NW_007783614.1:0-446 GCF_000696425.1 Galeopterus variegatus
GTCTTAAGGCATGAGTCTTCACTGAAGACTTTTCCATAGTACACACAATCATACTGGTCTCTTCCATTGTAGCTTCTTGTCATGTGTATCCCACCAGAGGTTTGTCCTCTCAAAAAATCCTGCTGAAGCACTGACCCTTTGGTTTCAAGTTGCACTTTTCATTCCTGGAGAGCTCCTTTCTGTACTGTCCTGTAATCTTCTTGTTCTAACCAAAAGATCAGACTCGGTTTGTTCTGATATCCTACTGTGGCCAGGTTCTTGTACGTCTCCAGCATCACATCTCTGTGTCAATTTCTCTGGGTTGTATGTAGTAAAGTCCAATCTTCCTGGCTGAAGTCCACAGCCACATCCTCAAAGACCACCAGGTCCTGATAATGACTTTTCGGACAGTCAGCCACCATCCTTTCTGCCTCTGTCTTTTCTTCATGAAGGCAGACTGGGTCCCT
>NW_007783614.1:2644-2857 GCF_000696425.1 Galeopterus variegatus
TATTTATCCAAGGTTACTCAATAGTTGGGTTTATAGATAGCTGTACTATCTATACTTCCCCAAAAAAAGGTGACAAGAATGAGACCAGGGAAGTGAAAATGCTGAAGTCTAAAAGTGATGGTGTATTAAACACAAGTAATATACTTAGAGAGATTGTTACTGTTTGTCTCTAGAAGTCATACTATAAGTGTGTGTGGAAATATTTTTTATTAT
>NW_007783615.1:0-407 GCF_000696425.1 Galeopterus variegatus
TATATATATGTATACACACCCAGTTTTCTGTGAATGGACAAATAATATCAGCTGGCAGAGTGAGAACTTTTGTTAATTTTAATTTTAATGTTCTGATTATAGCACAGAGGTATATAAATATTTAATATATTATGCTGTATACTAGTAAATTTATAAGTTTAGTATTCTTTTTTATATCCTACTATTTTATATTCAAATACATGTTGAATTATTAGGAAGACTTTAAGCACTGTAACTTAGGGTTTAAAACCAAGAGTCATATACCATAAGATATGTTAAAGACCAATATGTCTGCTGTGTTTATAAACCGTATGTAATATCTATAATAGTTCAAAATCCCACACTCTTTCTACATTATTTCTATGCAAAAGATACACATATAATTTTTAAAACTATTTGAAGTTTTC
>NW_007783615.1:2490-2856 GCF_000696425.1 Galeopterus variegatus
ATGACTAATCATTCCTTTGGGTCCCCCGATTGGAATGCCAATTATTTCAACTGAACTTTCACAGGAGACAGCTGCACAGAGGGATAACTCAAAATTAAAACACTAGTCAACAATGGGGATTTGGGTTTCCTTGACTCTGCTAACTGAAGTGGTGACATGAGTATCATTACCCCTAAATTAGTACCTATTATCCTTTATGGTTTCAACTGAGATAAATAATTGATAGGTAAAAAAAAAAAGTGCTTGGAGAACATTTAAATTTAATGAATTTCTTAGTAATGTTTCTTGAAGTCTGTTTAATATGTCCTCTTGGAGACTATTCTAGGTAATCCTTGCTTCCTTTTAATCTTTCAATAAATTACATCA
>NW_007783616.1:0-568 GCF_000696425.1 Galeopterus variegatus
TGTATAGGCACCAAAATGCCAATATGCCTAAATTTTATGAATATTATGAGACGAGAGAAAGTCATAGGAACTCTGGAGTGAGCCACAAAGTCATCAACTCAAGAGAAGGAAGCTGGGGGCAAGCAGGGAGGTTGACACAAACTATGTTTGATTCTCAAGGCCATGGTGTGCACAAAGAGACTCCCATCAGCACACACTCTGGCCTCCTGGCCACACCTGTGCTGCTTTGGGGATCTCTGCATGAGCCAGAAAGGTGGCTTTAATACCCTGAGGTGTTGTGATAACAGTCAAAAAGTTCCTGGTGCTGTCATGTCCATCTGAATCTGTTCCTAAATTATCTGTGCAGAACAAAGAGCCCCATCCCTACCGTGGTCTGGAGAGCACTCTCTTGCTGAAACTGACAAACCGGATTTAGTTATTTAAACTATAGCTGGATTGACAAAATAAAAATTAAAAAAAAAAAAAAAATTTTGTTTATTATAAAAAAAAATAAAATAAAAAAAAAAATAAACTATAGCTGGAACCATAAACTTAGAGAGGGAGGGGCAGAAGAGAGAGAGATTGGCAT
>NW_007783616.1:2638-2856 GCF_000696425.1 Galeopterus variegatus
TCCGTAGATAGATGCTTCATTGACTTATACATCATCCAATTAAGTAGCTCTCACAGGGCCAAAGTAAGTCTAAGTGGAGTCCTGCAGCCACCCCCATTAATATGTGTTATGTGAAAAATAACCATATTTTACAGAGTTGCTTTTTCCAGAATGATTGCCATTAGAAAGGAGGCTTTCTGTGAGAGCTCTAGGTTAGAAGATTTAGAAATTATAAACCA
>NW_007783617.1:0-1567 GCF_000696425.1 Galeopterus variegatus
AGGGGCACCATTCCTTGAGTTATTTGCCCATCTGTATGGGGCACCTGCTGGGGGTGTGGACACTCTTGAGCACACACTGGACAAGCATGACAGGCATTCACTACATCTTTCCATTTTATAGGCAAGGCCCATCTCTGAGCTGCCATCAACATGGTTTTGCTGCCAGCATGCTGCATTTGTCAGTGTAACCACTGGACTACATCAGTAGCTTGGGCTCTCTCCAGCCATATTATCTTAGCCAAGGCATTAACTTCATCATTTCCTGGACTGGCTAAGGGAAGTGTCCTGTGACATGGGAAAGAGTTACTTTTTTCTCATGCCCCAATTCCCATAACTCTTGCCACATGGCTTATCCCCACAGGGGTCAGTGGCCTACCATCCACCATTGATACTTCCAAGTAGAGATACAAAGGGTTAAACCTTTGTACACAGCCCAGCTGTCAGTACAGATGGTTAATGGCCCAGGCTCATTTTTTATCACCATCCATACTGCTCTCAGGTCAGCCCATTGACTGCTTTGCCCTATGCCATTTTCATACCGTGTGGTATCTGTTAAGGGCTGGACAGCAACTGCTGTCCACGATGCTGAAGGTCCCATGCTAGAGCCATCTGTATACCAAGCTTGCTCTGTGATAAGTTCCTGTCCCTCATGGAAAGGTGTAGCCTCCACCTCCATGGGTAATGGTTGTGCCAAGGTTTCCTCCACAACCCTACTGGGCCTAGGACAGTTTGCAACTCTTTGGACAGAGGACTCATTGACACAGTGCTCCTTTGTTCTATATATGCTCCCCATTTAGACAAAGTGGGAGTCTGAACTACACCCATTTTAGGGTTGGTGGCCCACGTGCATGGCCAACCTATTACGGGGTATGTTGTCCTTATTAGGACTTTGGCAGTTCCTATGATAGCCTCATGGCTATCAAGGCAGAATACACAGCTGCTAAATGCTTTTCTATTAGGGTATACCACACTTCAGCAGGCTTCCAGAGCTGAGACCAGAATCCTACATGTGTTTGGGATCGGTCCTGTCTCTACCACAAACCCCATCCTAACCCCTTCTGGGTTATATGTACATCTAACTCAAAAGGCTTAGTGGCGTCTGCCACTTGTAAAACTTATACTTGCTGTATTGTCCTTTTTGTAGCCCAATAACCTTGTTCTACTTCCTCAGTCCAATCCCAGAGGGCTCCTTTCTTTGTTAATGCATATAGTGGGTGTGCCATTTGGGCCATATGGGGTACAGAAGCTCTCCAATCGCCTAAAAGTCTCAAATATGTCTATAGCTGAACTAGAGTTGTGGGTTAAGGGTATGCCTGTATCTTATCCATAAAAACTTCTGGGATGACCCTTGTCTTGCCCAACCAGACCACTCTCAGGAATTTGACTGACAGCCCAGCTCCTTGCACTTTGGCTGTGTTCACATCCCACCCACATTGTTCCAAATGACTTAACATTGTTGGAGCTGCCTGGGTTAAATCTGCAAGAGAATCAGAGGTTAGTAACACATCATCAATGTAGTGAAACATTGTAACCATGCTGGGCCTAGTCCACTTGGCTAGGTCCCCAG
>NW_007783617.1:2567-2856 GCF_000696425.1 Galeopterus variegatus
GCTGCATGTCCTCCTAGTAGGCGATACTGCTTTACATTAACTACATGTCTTGGCTTGGGTAACATCTGTGGGTCATGTTTAGCATATCCTCAGAACACAGGCTTTGTTGTCTATATTCACAGCTGAAACTCTCCAACTGTTGTTTGCAAGTGCAAACCACAGAGTACATCCATACCCAAAATGTATTCAGCTATGAGGGATATATATATATGTATGTATGTATGTATTTACATGAGGAGGTAATCTTCCTGTGCCCAATGGCAATGACACAGCTTTGACCTCAATTGTA
>NW_007783617.1:7309-7562 GCF_000696425.1 Galeopterus variegatus
GTGGGGACAGGGGAAGCTCAAAGAACTAAAGCCTCATCTACCAAAGAAGAAAGTCAATGGAAAAAGCCTAAAATCTGAAAATCAAGAAATAAAAGTGTCGACATTGTATGTAGAGATTTGAAACGACAGTTGACCCGAGAACAGCACAGGTTTAAACTATGTGGGTCCACTTATATAGGAATGTTTTTCAACCAACCTCACATCAAAACTTCAGTATTTCCACTTACACCAAGAGATGACTGTAACTACCAAA
>NW_007783618.1:0-2856 GCF_000696425.1 Galeopterus variegatus
AGTAAAATTCACAAAAGTGTGGGAAACTTTCTCTAAGACTGTGGCCTCCAGGAGTTTCTTATTCTTACCCCAGTTCACACTCAGCTTTCGGTAATTAATCAAAATTACAATTTAAATGTTTCTACAAGTTTACATCTCCAGTGGCTTCTGCCCCTGGTTAGCAGATCTGAGCTGTGATTTTCTGGATTCCATTCTCTCTCCAGATTTTGGGGTTGTGTTTGGCCAAATCAGCTCTCTGACAGGTCCAGGAAAAGTGGTTGATTTTCAGTTTGTTCAGCTTTTTCTTTTTGTGAAGATGGGGGTGATAACTTCAAAGCTCTTTACATATCAGAGCTGACACTAGAAGTCTTGCTTATATTGCATTCAAAGAATAAATACAGGCTTCTCAGGTAGGGGTGAGCTGGAATGCATTTGGGCCCCGGCGGGGTGGATGTTGCGCAGCTGCAAACTCTCAGATCTCTCCCAGGGCCAGCCCGGGTAAGACGTGGGCAGGCACTTCAGGAGAGGCAATCTCTACTGGGATGGTGGGAATTACGCTCAAATGCAACCTTCCTGGGATGGGCTTTTGAGGTTATGTGCTGTGGGAGCCAAAAGTTGGGACTGCTTGTCTTTCCTGACGTCTTCCGAGCTTCACTGAGTCACAACTATAAGTGTGCTCCTGGTACAGTTGGTATCACTGGCCACCAGACCTTCAGCTCACGTTTTCAAACAAAAGGGAAAAACTGCAAATAATTGGAAATAAGTATTAGGAGCTCTAAATTTAGAAGAGGCTTCCTTTGGCCTGCCGCTTCCCACTGACCAAGATGGCGACGGGTCTGGAGCAGGGGATCCAGAAGACAGTGTGAGCCTGAGAAGTGTAAGATGTGCTGCTAGAGTGCTATTTGCATTTCCAAGAGCAACAAAAAATGAATAAGACATTGATCAACTAATCTAAAATGATAAAAATGCAACTACAGATTCGAGGTTTAGGGATGACACAAAAGAAGATTCCTGAGAGTGCCTGAGCCACACCGCAGGACCGACTGAGCAGCCTGAGGCAACGGCAATGACGTGGAAACAGAGAGGAAGCCGCCTGGCCAGCCCAGCTCTGTGAGTGACCCCCAGCACAGCCCTGCTTGTGGGGCAGTTGTCCATCCAGCTTCTGCTGGCCACACCAGGCCAGTCACCGGCACCAGGACTGCCTCCACTTTCTCGGGTGGGGGCGGAGCCGGCCAGCTTGGCCAGGCCTGTCCTCCTCGCTTGGCGTGGCTCTTCACTGAGCCTTGCCACTTGCTTGCCCCGGCACGGGGCCTTCCAGGGCCTGCGGGCCGGCCTCCCATCCCACTCCCCCCATGGATCTCTGGTGGGGCTGGTGGCACGGGGAGCCCCTGGCCAGTGTAAGAAGGGCAGGGAAGAGGAGGCCGGCCTGAATGTCACTCCCCCGCACTCTGGGCTCCAGCCTCAGGTAAACGTCCTGTTTCCGGGAGGCAGATACCGTCTCTGTGGCCATAAGCTCGGAAGAACCCCTAACCGATTTCTGGTTGGGAGAGGTGTGGCTGGAGTGCTCCTGAGCTTGTTTGAACCTGACGGAGACCTGACTGCAAGCGGCTGCCGGAGTCAGTCCACGCTTGGGGGATTCAAAGAGGAACTGTGTGCTGTGGGCTCCTCCCCCGAGGAGCTCACACCCTGGTGTGGGAGACAAGGCAACTACACAAATAACTGCAATACCAGGAGGAAGGTGAGAAGTTCAGAGAAAGCCCTATTCAGTGCTACAAAGGCACCCAGAGCAACTGACAGTCTGCGCCTAGGAGAAACCTGAAAGTCTTCCTGGGCGGGGCGGTGCTGAGCAGGGGCTTGAAGTCCCAGCTGATAGATGAGGGTTGCAAAAGACATGCCCCAGCCCAGTACTGAGCACAGAGTGGGGAGGCATCCACCTAAGGAGGCGGAGACTCGGCAGAAAACACACACCCTGCGGGCCGGGCCGCCTCTGCAAGGTCCAACAGCCCCACCTAGTGCACACAGAGCGGGGAAACGTCCAGATAGGGAGACAGAGACTCAGCAGAAAATACATACCCTGTGGAGCTGCCACTGCGTAATCCAGCACCCAGGGCCAGAGCACACGGAACAGAGAGAAGTTCTACACGGGAAGTGGAAGCTCAAAAGAGATCACACACCCTGTGATACCATCCCGAGATCCAGCAGCCCAGTAGAGTCCAAACTGACCAGAGAGGAGGCTCCCCAGAGAGGCCGAAGACCTGAGGCAAACACACACACAAGACACTAGAGGCCAACTGAGCAGTCACAGAGGTAGCCATACCAAATTGACAAACACAGCCACACCTTAGTTAGCCAAAAGGGTCAAACCTGTGCATTGTGAAACCCCCTGCCAAAATGAATAAACATAAAAAAAAAAGATACCAGAAATACAAAAACCCAAGAAAGTACACCACCAAAAGTTAATAAATCTCAAACTCTAGATCCTATAGAACAGGAAGCCCTTGAAATGAATGACAAGGAATTTCAAGTGATAATTCTAAAGAAACTGAATAAGATAAAGAAAACTCAGCTAGACAGCATGATGAAATGAGGAAAAGTATACAGGACACGAAAGAGGAAATGTACAAGGAAATCAATGTCCTGAAAAAAAATATAGCAGAACTTGCCGAACTGAAGAAGTTATTCAGCGAAAAACAAACAAACAAACAAACAAACAAACAAAAAACTGGAGAGTTTAACCAGCAGGATAGCGGAAGTTGAAGAGACAACCTCTGAACTTGAAGATGGACTGATTGAAATAACACAAGCAGAGAAGAAAGAAGAAAAAAAGAATCAAAGACATTGAAGAAAATCTGAGAGAGACATTAGACAACCTTAAGC
>NW_007783619.1:0-2856 GCF_000696425.1 Galeopterus variegatus
TTTTCCACTTCCAGGGAAAATAGAGCAAAGAGGGAAAACAAAGAAAGCAGGGGGGAAAAAAAGGAAAACAAGTTTGTCATTAGGTAATTTGAAATCATACACGGAAAAAAGACATCAAATATTTTAAATGTATTATTCCAGGGTCTTCTACTTCTAAATCCATTTTATTTCCCTACTTGTCTGTATTCATTTGTTTCAGCACCTGTTACCCAGGTATAATTCATTATAGATTAGTTTAGGTCTGCTCAGGAAATTTTAAAAATCTTGCTATCAAGAATTAAGATGAAATGAGAATAGAGAAATAGCTGATCATCCTCTTCTCAAGAGATTCCATCTTATTTCTGGGTTGTTTCTCGCCTTCTGGTAAGACCCCCAACTCTGAAACAGGATTAATGCTACATGCATATTTGTCACTTGAAATGGGAATGATGCCAGCAAGTCATTCCCCTCCCACAACTCCCCTTTCCTCTGACAGCACTGGGAATTTGGACTGAATTGAAGCGTGGGTGGTGGGAGAGTGGGAGGTGTCAACCAAAATTCCTCCTCCCCAACTTCTGCATCGCACTACTGCATATATAATGTCACCCTGCTGCTCTCTCTATATGTCCCAGGCGAGAGCATATGAAACTTCTCATGTGTTTTAATTCATTTCTCCATTCTCACACTCAGAAGGAAACGACTAAGGTTAGATAAAATTGCTACTTAATAAGGGGTTACTGAGTGTGTAATTGCTCCCAGAGTGTTTTTAGAGTGATAGTCTGCTGGTAGGAGCCAAGCTTGCTATGAAGAATCTCGCTAAACTACCCAAAAACAGTAATTCCATTTACTCGCAGTTATTTGAGTAATACACCAAAGATTAAGGAGCATCGTTTACTAAAAGCCTTTTCCTCCCACCTCATCTCAAACAGGTCAGCAAATTCAGAAGTTCAAGGTTTCCATCCTTGAGTTGTGAAGTGCTCAAGTCCCGAAGTGAGTGCTGAGGTGACTCTAGAACCTTCCTTCCCACAGCAGGATTTACTAGCAAGTACATGTGATCTTCTCTGCCAGGGTTACAGACAGAATCAATGCACTATATAATTTTTTTTAGAGCTTAAGGGATCTTAAGGATCACGATCGTGTTCTCATGCCCTATTTCACACACCTAGGTCACCCAGCTGGGAGTGGAAGTCAGCTCTGCTGAGTGCTAGCCTATACTCATGTCACCCTGCTGCTCTCTCTATATGTCCCAGGCGAGAGCATATGAAACTTCTCATGTGTTTTAATTCATTTCTCCATTCTCACACTCAGAAGGAAACGACTAAGGTTAGATAAAATTGCTACTTAATAAGGGGTTACTGAGTGTGTAATTGCTCCCAGAGTGTTTTTAGAGTGATAGTCTGCTGGTAGGAGCCAAGCTTGCTATGAAGAATCTCGCTAAACTACCCAAAAACAGTAATTCCATTTACTCGCAGTTATTTGAGTAATACACCAAAGATTAAGGAGCATCGTTTACTAAAAGCCTTTTCCTCCCACCTCATCTCAAACAGGTCAGCAAATTCAGAAGTTCAAGGTTTCCATCCTTGAGTTGTGAAGTGCTCAAGTCCCGAAGTGAGTGCTGAGGTGACTCTAGAACCTTCCTTCCCACAGCAGGATTTACTAGCAAGTACATGTGATCTTCTCTGCCAGGGTTACAGACAGAATCAATGCACTATATAATTTTTTTTAGAGCTTAAGGGATCTTAAGGATCACGATCGTGTTCTCATGCCCTATTTCACACACCTAGGTCACCCAGCTGGGAGTGGAAGTCAGCTCTGCTGAGTGCTAGCCTATACTCGTCCCGTCTTCTCCCAGGACAGAGGTATGGCACCACCTCATCGACGGTGAGGTGACCCAAGAGAGACGGGCACAGTCTGACTTGGCAGGTAGGCTTCTGCCCAAGTTCTCATTTGGTAGTAGTATTTCTCTTGATGGAAACTTTGCCGGTTTCCCATTGTCCCAGAATTGGTGCGAGTCCTCCCCCCTCCTCCCCACCTGGTAGCTTTCAAGACTTTCCCTTCAAGGCCACGGCCTGGGGGTGCCCGGTGGAGATCTGTAGAGTCCTCCGCATTTTCCCATGGACGTTCAGGGAGACTGTGTAGGGCCGCGCCATTAGAACCCCTGAGCTGTGTGCACGCCTCACTAGCGAGGTTAAATTACCTGAACCCACCCAAGGAGCGTTGCCCACCCCGGAAGTGGTGCACTAGGACTTCCGGGTGTTTCTTCACATCCGGTCATGGGACTTTGACTTCCTCGGGGCGGCCATCCCGGCTGTCACGTCCAGTTCTCCTGCTTTTCTAGCGCCCTTTCAGACGTTTCAGACTGCAGAGCAACAAAGGCAAGGAGACCTCTTGGTATGCCTGAGTCTGCAGATTGGGATGTCCCAGGGAAGTCTCAGGATTTTGTGGACTCCCTGGAGGCAGACAGGGTTATGGGCTATGTCCCGCCCCTCCCCTCCCCTCCGTCGTTCCAGTCTGTCTAAAATCTTGGAGGGTTTTTTGCTTATTATTTCTCTGAGGCCACCGTTCTGGGAGTTTATTGCCTTCAGTTAAGTCCCTCTGTCTGTTCGGTTCCTATAGGTGAGTTACTTTGACTCATTTTTACTATAATTTACTCCTCAGACCTTGGCGAAGGGATGGCTGTGAGTCTGCTCCCAGGCAGCCATCTTCACTCAGCAGCATTCAGAAGGAAAATAACTTTATGTGCTTGATAAGACACAAAACTAACATCTCTTTTCTTGTATCCATTTTGTGAACTATACATATACATTTTTTTATTTTTTATTTTTTCCTTTTTGTCTTTTTTCGTGACTGGTAATGGGATCGCAACCCTCAGTGTCG
>NW_007783620.1:0-799 GCF_000696425.1 Galeopterus variegatus
TTAAACCAGGGCTCAAAATGGCACAAGTACATTGTTTTTATTTTCTGAAATGTTGTATTCATGTGGAATACAAAAACTGAATATCCTTAGACACCTTCTTCTTACCAGACTTTTTTACCAACATAGTCTCATTTAATCCTCAAAATCTTGACTAAATGAAACCCTGTCTGCTTCTTACTGTGGCTTAAGAAGCTTATTGTTTTCCAAAAATCCGCGATCGCAGATCCAGAATTAGAATTCAGGTTTCAGGATCCCTTGTCCATTGCACTTGCCACAACACCACACAGTAGCACTGTTAGTTGAAGAATCCAGTTCATCCATCAAATGTTTACTGAGATCCTGCTGAGTGTCACTGAACAAGATAAATAAGATCTTTATGGAGCCTACATTTTACTAATAAACAGACTAATGCCATGAGTAGGCTTTTATTTTTTTCTTAAAAGTTCCCATTTACTTTGGGGGAGAAAATATTTTATGTTCCAAAGAATGAAATGAAGTGCTCAGATTTGGATTCAATTTCTCTGGTGTCTCGTATGTCCATTCCCATTGTTGTTCAGATTGTCTGATGCTCTCTCTCCCTCATGGCCATGGGCAGTGTGAGCAAAGGAATGGCTGGGAAAGAAGATGTCACTACTCTGTGCAGCACTGGTTGGTGAGGATGGTTTCCTTCTCACACATACACCTAAACGTTTTTCAATATGCTATCATGGTTTGGGACATGGGTACATGTGATTCTAAAAATTGTCACTATTAACATACAAAGTTATGTTCCATCATATTAAACTAAAGGCATGAGAGA
>NW_007783620.1:2358-2856 GCF_000696425.1 Galeopterus variegatus
AACCCAGCAAAAGGGTAGCTTTCTGTTAGTTTCTCAGCTTTTGAAACACCTACTTTGGAGTCACTTTCCAACCAGGGAGACAGAGTGTTTGTAAAAAGCATAAATTCTTGGAATACAATCCGAGCAATCAGAATCTTCTGGGGTCACACCTGGTATCATTGATAAATGCCCTAGTTGAGTCTTAAGCACAATTTAATAACCAATGGCTGAGAAGATAAAAGTGTGTTCTTCAACTTCTTTCGTTCTCAGAGTAAAGGTCTGTAGTTTCAGAGGTGACTGTGTCTGTTTTTAGTGGTGAGGAGGTACAATCAGACTCTGAGGCTGAAGCACAAATTACAACTTCATCAGAGCAGGGTGGGGCCCAAAAGAGACTGCTTAGGAAAGAGAAGAAAGATAAAGGCCTTAAAAAATCATGTCACCCAGACAACACTCATCAGGGCCCTAATCTGAGATCACTATGCTAGGTGCCAACAGCAACATACTGCACTCTCCCTCAAA
>NW_007783621.1:0-577 GCF_000696425.1 Galeopterus variegatus
AGGGTGCCTCCCACTGACCCTCAGCCATGGCCCTTAGCCCATAGGGGACCCTCCTACAGAGTGACACCATTGTTACTTGGAAACTTAGATGTTGGACCTACTCTCATCTAATGTGTTAATGAAGAAGCACCCATTCCACATCCCACCATTTTGTATACTCCAGCAGCTGTCTTTCAGTACAGCTGGTTTCCTCTGTAATTCTACGTATTCTATTTTCTTCATTCAAAAACATTGGTGGTCACCAAACTGCCAAAGGGCTCCATGGCACAGAAAGGTTAAGACTGCCAGGACCAGATGGTTTGTAGTGTCCCCTCCAGTTTTATGTACGTCAAATGCAGATGTGGAAAAGGAACGGGCTCGCAGCAAATGCACAGTTTATTTGCTCTTTCAGTTTTGTGCTCCCTGCCGCCATTAATTTGGTAAATAGCTTTGTCATGGATTTGTTGTTTGCTCTTCTTTGAGGCTTCCCTGTGTGTGTGTGGGGGGGGGACAGGTGACTCAGCACCCACCCGGGGGTTGATGGGCTGGAGGTGGGGCGCCCCATGCTCTCTATTCTTGGAGAAACAGCTGTGCAGGG
>NW_007783621.1:2279-2856 GCF_000696425.1 Galeopterus variegatus
TGGCTGTTAGCGTGAGAGTGGCCACAGGGAGTTATAGCTCATTCACCCTGCAGGTCCTGTAGGTCCCGCAGGAGAAGCCTGTGATGGACGCCTCTCTGGAGCCCAAGCTCCCCAACCTGCCTCCTGGTTCCAAGGAGAAATCAGCCCTTGGCCCAGGCCTGCCATATTGCTTTTTTCTTTTCCAACAGTTTAGCTCCAAAAGTGGTAGGAACAGATTCTTTGGCCACAAGGTGCAGCCATGAAGCCAACTGTGGGTGCACAGAATGAAGTTCCCCAGGCATGGGGAAGTAACTTCATCAGTTTGTAGGAGATGACAAAAATAGTGGGCGGCGCATTTTCTACCTCCTTTGCAAATGGCCAGTCGCCCTGAGTTTCCTATGAAAGAAAGGGCCGTAGACAGCACCGGTGCAGTGCTCAGACTCTGCAGCCCAACCCCCGGGCCCAAATCCCACTCTGCCATTTCCTTGCTGCGAGACCCTAGGCAACTAACTTAATCTCTCTGTCCCTCAGTTTCCTCATCTGTAAAATGGGAATAATACTGGTACCCACTTGAAAAGATTGTTGGGGTGAGTTAAAA
>NW_007783622.1:0-750 GCF_000696425.1 Galeopterus variegatus
TGAGAATATAAATTCTCTTTTTAAAAATGTTTGTTCAGAAAAGCATTACTTGACATTTTTAGCAATTTATGGGGCTTCAGTTGAGAGTTTTCAAAATAACATTTCATCCAAGGAGACATTAAATAGGAAGATATATCAGAAATGCTGCATGGTTATAAATTTATTTCAGAATTGGTATTTCTTATCATACTCACCAGGCAGAAAAGAATACTTTAAAGTTTAATTTTGATACTATCACTATTAAAGGCTGGGCTATGCATTTTAAATAACTGTCTTTAAAGTTCTAAGCTCATAAGCATTTTCCAAGCTTCATATATCAATATGTTTTGTGTATCAATGTTGTACTGTACAGTATTGGCATTATCTTATTCTCCTTTCATATTTTTGCCTAGAGTCCTAGAATTTTTATTTACCCTCTTCTTGTATTCTAGAGAATTTTTTTTCCTTTTTTTTTTTTTTTCTGTCCATGTCTCATCTTATTAGAATGTTTACTTTGGTAATCTGGAACATTTTAACATCTCCCCTGATCCCTTTTAAAATTTAATATTAAATATGTTTACTGGGATTTGCCAGTATCTATTATTTTGAAAATATAATTTCTTCCATTCTTTAAGCAAGACATAGTAGAGTTCTTGAAACATATAACGATTTGATTTATATTAAACGGTGATGTGATAAGTTCAGTATCGTGTGTTGTATACTACAGGAGGCCTCCCACTAAGAGTTTATATAAATCTGAGCCTCTGAACT
>NW_007783622.1:2263-2856 GCF_000696425.1 Galeopterus variegatus
TCTAAAACTGCTATAAAAAAGAAGAGATTATAAAGGGTCAAGCTTCAATAGAGTCAATGAGGTTATAGATCAGTAAATCTTTGACCCAGAGCTGAGTTCTAAAAAATTTCGTAGCTGAGAAATTTATGTTGTACCCATATTTAGACTGCTCAAATATGATATATACGTATATCAACCTACCTACATACATATATAGTTTATTTATATATTTCTGTGAATTTTGTTAATGAGTATGTTTCTGTGGTAGCAAAATCAAATTTCTAAGTTTATAAAGCTGGAACCAAACCATAGTCTATAATGATTACATTAAAATAAATAAAATTGATATGATATTGAGGGAGAGGGAGGAGGAAGAGGAGGACTCGATAAAGAGATGTAAAAAATCAACTATATCATATATTGATAAATTAAAATAAAATAAGAAATAAAAAAGGGAGAACAGAATTATGGTTATTAGAGGAAGGAAAGGGGGAGGAGGAGGGGAGTGGATGAGAAACTAGTTAAGGGTCAAAATAATTGATTATGTTTTGTGAACATGAGTATACTAATTATCCTGATTTGATCACCACATATTGTACACATGTACTGATATT
>NW_007783623.1:0-224 GCF_000696425.1 Galeopterus variegatus
CAGCCAGTGAGCGGGAACCGGTCTGCATGTGGGATCCGAACCCTCGGGCGGGAGTGTCGCCACGCTTCCCAAGCGGCGCACAATCCAGTGCGCCACCGGGCCGGCCCAGTTATCTCATTTATTAAGTGGGGAAATTTTATCATAGCAAGGGATTTCCCTAAGTTGCAAACTATACCCTCTTCTCTTCTCCGGCCATTTTTCAGGCATCGTCACTACTGTTTTCT
>NW_007783623.1:2408-2856 GCF_000696425.1 Galeopterus variegatus
TGTCCACCCTTCTAGGCTCTTCAGGGACTGACACACCTCCCACAGCACCCCCAACACTTGCACATTTTACGTGATCCCCTCCTCTCCTCCATGCACCTTACACCCCTGTCCCGGCCCAGCCATAACGACGCTGAATGTGAGCAAAAGGACCACGATGTCGACACCCTTCCTTCTCTGAGGCCACCGACAGCGCCGCCCAGCTCGACCACCCTACCCGAGCCCGCTGGCTCCTCCTCACACTCACTCACACTGGATCTCAGGGGAGGACCGATCTGCAGACCTACCGGCTGGCACCAGCAGCACGGGAAGAATCAGGACCGTCAGCAACGCGACGCACACCGGATCTGCTTGGCGTCCACCAGGCGGTGCCCACGGGCTGATGGGAATGCAGGAAGGCGAGGTGGGCATGCGCACTGACTCCGGTGTCTGCTGCGCAGGCGGCGGTTCT
>NW_007783624.1:0-411 GCF_000696425.1 Galeopterus variegatus
TTCATGAGATTAGCATATAGATGTCTTTGTGGAGACATTATTCTGCCTACCACACTTGGTATGAGTGACTTTCTATCACTTTATTAAGAAACTCAATAAAGTGATTGAAATATGATGATATAATAATAATGTTTTACCAGGCACCATAAGATGCCAATAATAATGTTTTATCTGCATTACCTCCCTTTTATTTTTTCCCTTAAAATCTATGATCTGATACTATTATCAATATTTTAGAGATAATAAAACAACTTTAACAAATTAAGTAAATTGCCGAAACTCACATAGGATGCCTGGCTGGCAATCACACTAATATATAAATACCCAGGTAAACTCAAACTCACAAAGACTTAGCCAGCCCATTAATCAGTTGTAAGGTGTTTTAAATGACTGAAAAATGCTTGAGGTGTA
>NW_007783624.1:2506-2856 GCF_000696425.1 Galeopterus variegatus
ATATATTTTCAATAACAGACCTTTATCAGATATTGTCTTTTTCAAATATTTTTCCCAGACCGTGGCTTCTCTTATTCTGTTGACAGTGTATTCCTCAGAACAGAAGTTAATTTGTGTTATTTTAAGCCACTAATTCTTTGGTAGTTTATTATAGCAGTAATAGGAAACTGATGAGCAAGTATTTTTAAAATGACTAAATTAAAATCCATTTTAAAACACTATATTGTGTCAAATACTATGATCTTGGCTTATCCAAGGTATAAATTTCTGTTTTCTCAGCCAATGATATCAATTTTAGGCTGAGATGTTATTTAGCAAGGTAAATGCTTCAGGTTTTTTTTCTGTTTTTT
>NW_007783625.1:0-499 GCF_000696425.1 Galeopterus variegatus
ACACTATGTCACAATTGGGGCAGAGATTGGAGTGATTGCACCTACATGCCAAGGAATGCTGAGGACTGCTGGAGACACTGGAAGTGAGGAGAAAGACAAGGAACATATTTTCCCCTAGTGCCTTCGGAGAGAGCATGACTCTGCCAATACCTTGGTTTCAGACTTCTAGCCTCTAGAACTGTGAGAGAATAAAATCGTGTTGTTTTAAGCCACCAAATTAGTGGTAATTTTTTATGACAGCCCTAGGAAACCAATACATGAGGGAGTCAGCCATCATCACTTGCGTTTGGCAGAGACTCAAAGACTGTCAGGGGAGTGGGAAAGCTTTACAGTGAGAACGAGGGAAGGCTTCAGGTGTGCTCTGATTGGAGGTTTCTGGCATGGAAAAAATGGGAGCAGTCTAACTAGAAGTGGGGCATTTTATGTGATTGTGTTGGGAGCATATTTGACTTTCTCCAGTTGTTCCTGGGTTGGAAGAGGGGGCAAAAACTAGAGACCT
>NW_007783625.1:1963-2856 GCF_000696425.1 Galeopterus variegatus
TTTTTTCATAACACATTAACGGTTAAAATTGGAAGGGATGATGCTAAATGCATTTCAGAAGGAAAATTGTGTATTTAAACAAAGGGTTTTAACTTCTAAAAGCTAATACTATGTAACCTCAGAGCAGAGAGCTGATAAAAACCAATTTAACGGCAAGCACTTTATTCAGTTATTACAGATTTAAAGTTTGATTGACTCAGCAAAACAAACTATTAAGCAGCATTGAAAATCAATGTGAAATGGGTTTCTGTGTAATATGCCCACTCATGAGCTGGAGTTTGACAGAAAGCAGGTGCTTCATTGGAATCCAATTAGAAAGATTGGTTCAATACAACTCCACATTGATCACCCATAATTCATGTCAGAAATACTATAGAGTCATGCTTGCAGTTTCCCCTCTAAAGAACATGGTCATCTATTTTACATATGTACATTTTCAAAATCTCTCTGGTGGCCTTAAAAAAAAGAATTACAGCCTCTCCCCCACCACATTTTTTTCACTCGTTAGACCATAAAGTTAGGTGTTTGGCAAGAAGAATCTGTTAAACACATTTGTTCATTAATACAACCAAAATTATTGAATACCTGCTATGGGCAAAGCACTGTATTAGGCACTATCAGAGCTACTAAATGAATCATACCCTGGAACTCACAGCTTTGGAGAGAAGATAAGGTGTGTATCTAAGTATCTAGAGAGTGATTTGTGCTATTTAAAAGATGTCCTCACTGCCTGGGGGAGGCCAGGGCATGGAGCCAGGGACCAGACACCCCCGCCCACCACCAGCACCATGGGGCCCGCCCAGAGTCCTGAGGCATAGAGCCGGGGACTGGTACCCCCCCACAACCAGGCACACCACCAGTGCCAAGGAGCATGCCAAAAACATCACCTCCAT
>NW_007783625.1:8443-8738 GCF_000696425.1 Galeopterus variegatus
GTGACGGTGGCTCAACTTTGTAAATATACTGAAAACCACTGAACTAGACACTTTAAAAGAGTGACTTTTATGGTATGTGAATTGGATCTCAATTTTAGAAGATTGTCCTCTTGACCACTTCTGTCTAACTCATATTTACCCTGCAAGATTCAGTTTAGATGCCACCTCCTCCCCCAAAGCCTTTGTATGCAATGCCTATGGTGTTACAGTTCTCCTTGCCGTGTTTTATTTTTATTTATTTTTATTTTTATTTTTATTTTTTTTTTGTCTTTTGTCTTTTTCCGTGTCCGGCAAC
>NW_007783626.1:0-237 GCF_000696425.1 Galeopterus variegatus
AGCCACACTGCCTCTATTGCAATCCCAGCTTCACCACTTACTATGTGACTTTAGTCAACTTAATGAACCTATCTGTGCCTTGGTTTCATGATTTTTAGAATGGGGATACCAATAGTACATACCTCTCAGGGTTGCTGTTTTATTACAACAAAGTAAAGTGCATAGAACACTGCCCAGCCCCTGGTAGAAGTTAAATATTTGAATAATAATGATAGCTATTACTAATGTTCTTTAATG
>NW_007783626.1:2393-2856 GCF_000696425.1 Galeopterus variegatus
GACTATTAAAAATTAATCTAATTACTGAAAATTGATCTAGCCAAGCCCATTAATTGGTGGCAAAAACAAAAAGAAAATCTAAGAGTACTAAAATTATTTACTTGAACTTTCCTCTCCTCACTTGAATTTTTCTCTTCTCAGTCAATTATGGTAAAGCAACCTAGGTACTTAACTTTGATTAAGAATTTATGATAACCCTCATGTTCCTTGCTCTGTACCTAACGAAGCAAAAAACAAAACAACAACAAAAAACAAAAAAACCTCTATACCCAACAAAGCAAATGCCGGAATCTAACTTCATGGAAAAGCCAATGACAGAGCTTTCTCACAGGTAGAAGCAAAACTCTTGTCTTTTTCAGTCATTCAAATAGCATATCCCTAAGAACACTTATTTCCTCGTTAAAAGCATCTTTGTATTTCACTCCAATCTCAACCCAGGAATTGAGACCTTCCACAATTTTTT
>NW_007783627.1:0-2856 GCF_000696425.1 Galeopterus variegatus
GTGAAAAGAGCCTTAGGTAACCTGTCTTCTACTTCAGGCTCTAGTGCTAATTAGCTCTGTGACCTAAGCAAAGTCATTTAACCTCTCTGAACCTTACTCAACTTTCTCCAATAACAGAGAATGAACTAGATCAAGGGTGGCAAGCAGGATTCATCTTGACCACCTACTTCAAAAAGCAGCCAGTTAAGGTTTGAATTGAGAATTCTAAGGCTGAGTCCAGACTTAATGAGAAAGAGCACCATGATCGATTAGTGCTGTCTGCCCTGGGTGCAGGAGGTGAAGAGCAGGCTGTGAGTGCCATATATTAGCTGTCTCCAAACACTAGATTGCCTCCAAGGCCACTTGTGCTATGCCATATAATTCAAATTACTCATCATTTAAATTCAAATGTATAAACATAAAACAAACTGGAAAAATAAATCTTGAGGTTCCCCGATCTAAGTATGGATTTTGGAAAAACACTCTTTTTCCTTGGAAATAGGAATGAAAAAGGAAGTTTCTGCCAGAACTTTTTTGAAAGTGCTTTAAGGTAATGTAAATTTATCTTCCTTCACTCTTTCATTGTCTCTTGAAATATTTATTAAGTAGTAACTTTGAAATTGACACAGTGCTGGATGTTGAATATTTGCTGAATTGAATTGAAATAGAGGATTGAAAGATGAAGAAGACACAGTCTTTGCTCTTGTGGAGTTCATGGCCCAGTGGGGAAGGCAGACATCCTAGCAGGTAATTATAATACAACATATTAAATGCTATAATGGTCTTGTGAAGCCCAGAAAATGAAATGACTAACTTTGTTTCAAGGAGTTTGCAGCAGGTTCAACTGAGGAGGTGACATCTGATCTGAGTATTCAAGAATGAATACAAATTTGTCCTCGAGAGGATAGTTTAAGCATTTCAGTACTATTGAAAAAATTTCGGGGCTGGCCCATGGCTCACTTGGGAGAGTGTGGTGCTGATAACACCAAGGTCACGGGTTCGGATCCCTATATAGGGACGGCTGGTTAGCTCACTTTGGAGAGCGTGGTGCTGACATCACCAAATCAAGTGTTAAGATCCCCTTACCAGTCATCTTTTTGAAAAAAAAAAAAAAAGAAGAAAACATTTCTTCTCACAAATATTTGTATATTTGGGGGGTTGTTTTGGTTAAAGTGAAGTCTAGAAAATTAAAGTATCATTGTTAATAATTGTTCTGATGATTGTTTAAGAAACCATGGTCAGATGATGTTGGCCTGAAAAAGTGATTTGACTCCCTGGGAGATGAGGGGTGAGACATTTTGGATGGAAGCTTGCATATCCCTCAATGACAACATCAGGGAGCAGTTTGGAAGGGGGATGACCAAAACTGGAGGCTAGGAGAAAATGGAGGGGGGGCGCACTGGTTGAGAAGGACGCACTGCAGGGGCTCCTTGGGGAATTTGTGTGAGGATTTGGAAAGGGGTGGCTGGAAACCAAGGGCCTCCCAGCAGAGGACCTAGCTTCTTCAGGGATATAGAGTTGGAGATGATATCTCCTGCTGGAGAATGACAGTGAAGTAGGAAGTTATGAGAGGGACTAGCAGGAGTGAGGTCAACAAGCGGAGCCTGCCACCAGCAGAGAGGTTATATAGAACCCATGGGGGGCCAGGCTGACGGTATACTAGCACATGTAAACTTTTCTTATTAATATGTGTTTAAAAAGTTAAGAAAACAGTGCCTTATTCTGTAGACTATGTTGGTCTCTGGGAAGAAGTAAGAAAATTCTCAGACCTGGGCTTTCTTGGAGGGAAGAGATACAAATTCCATCTCCTTTTCCCTATGAGCTTTTAAAAATTATTAGGGACCAAAAGCAACCATTGCTCTACTTTCTATCACCATATATTTTGTCTACTCTAGAATTTTATATAAATGGACTTATACAATTGAAAAAAGGAAAAGAAAAAAAGGATAATTAATATGAATGATTTATTATACTAGGTTAAAATAATTACAAATATGAATATGTATATATGATAATGGATATGATTTGTTTGTTTATTTAAAAAACCTATCAAGGAGGTAATACTATAATTAATAAATACGTTATTTTATTTTTCATATTAAGTTAATTGTACTTTGAAACTATAGCCAATAATTTTAAAGTTATTGCCTATCTGTATATTTATTTTTCCATATATGACTAAATACATAAAAAGTTATATTCATAAGTTCTTTACTATGGATTATTATATAAGTAATGTACAAAAGGAGTAAAATTAAAATTTGGGCCCTTTTTCTGTTAAATAACTAAACTATTCTCTTCCCAGATTAATAGAGGTTTCCTTTTGTAACCAAAACAATCTGTTAACTCTCAGTGTTTTTTGATTTTTTTTTTTTTCCTTTTTGTCTTTTTTCGTGTCCGGCAACGGATCGCAACCCTCAGTGTCACGCCCGTACCGGACTCGGACCGGCCACGGGATTGCAACCCTCAGTGTCATACCTGCACCTCGCTCAGCACTGGCGGGAACCGGTCTGTATGTTGGATCCGAACCCTCGGCGGGAGCGCCGCCACGCTCCCAAGCGGCGCACTATAGCAGTGCACCACTGGGCCGGCCCCAACTCTCAGTGTTTTTTGACACATTCTTATATCATTTTTGAAAGAGTCCTTACTTTTGAAAAAAGTTCCTAATAACCATTGTTGTTTATAGCTGGATAACTTTGCAATGTTAACTGTAAATATTTCTTGTATTTAAATACTTATGACAGATTTTGTCTCCTCAAACAATTATTTTTGATTTTGCCTTTCCCAAATTCAGAATAATAAAACTGGTAAGATGTCAAAAAAAAAAGGAAAGAAGGAAGGAAGGAAGGAAGGAAGGAAGGAAGGAAGGAAGGAAGA
>NW_007783628.1:0-952 GCF_000696425.1 Galeopterus variegatus
ACAGAAATCTTCCTTAAATTTGGGTTTCATGGAGTACAAATAATGAAAAGAGGTACTTGGGCAAAAAAAAAAAAAAAAAGATTGGGGTCTCTAATTTCTCCCAATCATCATTTGCCAAAAGAGTTAATATCTCTCGAAATTAGGTCAGTTAGCAGAAGAACAAAATATATAAAGTTCAAAACACTGTCAAATCGAAATTATAATCTGCATGTATCATGCCTTGTCAGAAACCAAATCAAGATCAGGCTTAAAAAACAAAACAAAACAATACAAAACGTCATTCATAACTCATTCCAATTATTTTTACTAACACTGAAAACTTAACATTAGAGGTAACTTTTTTTCTTATTCTAGCGCATATTTAACTTTAAAATGATAATTTTCCCACTTAAGTTTTAGTTGTGCAAATAATCTGAAAGTCAATATGATTAAAATCCACAAGAATAAGTTAGAACTCATGAATAATACATTTCTAATTTTAAATAAACTCCAGATTCCCAAACCCAGTATTTTCTCTTAATTCCTTCAATGGAATAGAGTATGTATTCACACGTTTCTCTAGATGGGGTTTCAAACAGGAATTGGGCAATAAAACTTACTGGATTTTTTTTAAACACTGACTATTATATTGCATCATCCTCTCTAGAAACACAGGGCCCATTTCAATTTATTCCTTTGACAGTAGACTGCAAAAGTATTTTTGTCTTTAATATGTAGAACATTTATAGTTGCACAAAATTATTTTCAGAGCACTTATCCCCACCCATCTGACATATTATGTACAAATTCACTTATTTGTTTATCTTACCCCACTAGACTATAAGCTCCATGGTAAATATTTGTTTTTGAATGGAGATACCACTATTAATTTAATCATTTTTCTATTTATTCTATTCTAGCTATTATAAATAAATAGCAGAATTATTAAATAAATAACTTAATTCAATTACAA
>NW_007783628.1:2637-2855 GCF_000696425.1 Galeopterus variegatus
TCAACATTTTTATATATGAGAAAACTGGTTGAGAGAGGTCAAATACTTGTCCAAGGTCACACGGCAATAATTGCTAGAACTAGAATTCAGTTGAAGTTGTGCTTGTTTCCAAAGCTCAACCCTTATCCACTATATACAAGAGACTATGATTATTTCCGAATCAACTATGAGAGACCATGTATGTGGCTTCTGACTTCAGAGTTTACAATCTAATCAGG
>NW_007783629.1:0-2855 GCF_000696425.1 Galeopterus variegatus
AGAAACAATTCAAAAAGTTGTTAGGAGGATTAATTAGGGAATACCTATCAGGGTACTCAGCGTGGTGCCTGAATCTACAAGAATCTATTTAACAAACAGATCCTCCTTCTTTCCTACTCTGCCACAATGAGCCGCCCATGTGGACCTGGCACAGCTAATGGGCTTCTGGGGAAAATAAAACTCATGACAAGTAAGTGGATGAAAGGCAGTTGAATAATATGGTGGTCTCAGACCTGGGTTCAAATACCTAACATTCTACTTGCTAGCTAGAAAAACGACTCCAACTTGCCCAGACCCCAGTTCCTAGTTGGTTAAATGGGAATAATGGTATTTACATTATAGGGTGGCTGAGAGGGTTAAATGAGAACACATGTGAAAAAGAATAATGCCCAATGTATATAGCAAGCCACTGAAGTTATCATACACATGGGATCTTACGTTTACTTTTATTACCTGAGCTGGGCTCCTACAGCCAAGGCATCCCAACAGACAACTTAAGAACAATGAAGAATGTTAAGGATTGAATTGAGTGCCCCCTAAAAAGGTAAGTTAAAGTTCTAACACCCAGCACTCTCAGAATGTAATGTGATTTTGAAATAGGGTCCTTGCAAATGTACATAGCCCCCCTTACCTGCGGTTTCACTTTCCACAGTTTCAGTTACAAGTGGTCAATCACAGTCCAAAAATATTAAATGGAAAATTCCAGAAATTAACAATTCATAAGTTTTAAATTGTGTGTCCTTCTGGGCAGTGTGATGATATCTCGTGCTGTCTGGCTTCATCTCAGCGGGGACGTGAACCACCCCTTTGTCCAGCGTCTCCATGCTGTGTACACACTACCTGCCTGTTAGTCACTCAGTAGCCAGCACAGTGATCAGATCGGCTGTTGCAGTCTCGCAGTGCTTGTGTTCAAGTCACCCTTATTTTACTTAATAATGTCTCCAAAGCACAAGAAGCTGGTGATTTGAATATGCCAAAGAGAAGTGTTTTCTTTAAGTGACAAGGTGAAGGTTCTTGACTTAATAGGGAAAGGAAAAAATCATATGCCAAGATTGCTAAAATCTATACTAAGAATGAATCTTCTATTCATGAAACTGTTAAGAAGAGAAAAAGAATTCATGCATAGTATGAGGCTGGTACTATTTGAAGTTTTGGGAATCCACTAGGGGTCTGGGAACGTATCCCGCATGAATAAGGGGGGACTACGGTAGCAAAACTGAAAAAATTCAGTTGGAGGATTGGAAGATACAACTGATGAAAACCCTTTTGTAGAAAAAGAAATGGAAATTATAAGAAAAAAAAGTAAAAGTAGAGGATGATTTCAGAATCTGAATAATAGGACTTCCAAAAATAATATTATCCAACACCTGAGTAACAGGAGTTGCAGAAGGAAGAGAGAATGCACAGAGGATAAATGTCAACGCCCACGCCCAGCTTGCTCTGTGGGGCAACCCTGGCTGTGTCCCCCACTGCCTCGCCTTGCAATATTTCTGCTCATTTTCTTTTTTTTTTTTTTTTTTTTTTGTCCTTTTTGAGACAGGGCGCACCGTGCTCAGCCAGTGAGCACTGTGAGCGCACTGGTCATCCCTATATAGGATCCGAACCCACAGCGGGAGCGCTGCTGTGCTCCCAGCGCTGCACTCTCCCGAGTGCGCCGCGGGCTCGGCCCTCTGCTCATTTTCTGAAATGCTGTTGAACCTTCACAGATGATAGCCTCATAATAAACTCATTTCCTGCTTAAGTTTTTTAAACATTGTAAGAGAATGTTACAAAAAAAAAAGCTAAAAAATTTGAAAACTGAGATGAAATGGATATATTTCTAGAAAAATACAAATTACCAAAACTGATTCAAGGAAACAATTAAAAACTCAAATAATTCTATGACCACTAAAAAATAATAACAACTAACCACAACAATAATAAGGTCAAAGAAAACTCCAGCCACAGACACATTGTATCAAACATTTAAAAGACCAATCATTCCACAATTATACAGTCTTTTTCAAATAATAAAAAGCAGTAAAAAAAATCCTCTATTCAGCTTATGATGCTGGTAAAACTTGACACAGAAACTTCAGAAGACAATTGGCACTATTTGGTAATGTTGACTATGTGCACAGCCTATGGCCCTGTGGTTCTGCTCCCTGATGCACTGTCTTCTCATACAAATGTCTCCAGGAGACAGGGACAAAAGTGTTCACTAAGATAAACATCTGTCAGCAAGGAAAGGACAACTAAATTGGGACACATTGGAATACTGCGGTCTGATGGAATACTGTACAGTACAGTACTGAAAACGAATGAACCACGTTCCACACACGCCAGCGTGGATGAATTTCCAAAGCTAATGTTGATCTGCATAAAAGAAGCAATCGCTAAATGTGGAGGCAAAGGATGTGCAACAGCAAACCATCATACAGTATCTCTACCACACACATGCGAAAGACACAACCTCCAGGGCATAGCTAATGCTAAAATGCAGTAAAATAGCCAGGAAGTGATGAGTTTGGGGTATTTATTACTTCTTAAATATACTTTAACTGCAAGTTTACATAATTCTATGTTTTAAAAGATTGTATTTAATAACCAGCTCTCAAAATTCCTGGAAATGTAACAATAAGTTCTCATGAGGCTGCAAGAGCAGTGGCCCAGGAAGGAGGCAAAGAGCAGAAGAGAAACACTCCCCACGTAAATCCTCCACGCTCACAGGTCTAATCTATGCCTGGACCTGGGAGAACGGTCTTCAAAATCAAGTCCCTCTGCAGAAGAGGGGGCATGCCTGCTGTCAGATGGCAACAGACAGTGTTTGGTTAATTAAGCAGGTTTTACTGCAGCTAAAACCCTGGGCCCATTTT
>NW_007783630.1:0-2036 GCF_000696425.1 Galeopterus variegatus
GGAGAATCAGAGGAAAAGGGACAGACAGAGGGACAGTCAGAGAAGGGAGTCGGGAAGGACAAGGGGTTCTGATTGAGCAAACACTTCCAGAGCGTGTACGACAGGCCTTGCTTCCAACTAGTGCTTTCTTCACTCTAGTTTGGTCGCCTGATCCTCTCAACTGCCCTGCCTCAAGAGACATCAGGATAATTCCTAAGATTAAAAAGAGAAACTGAGGCTGGGGTGGGGGGGTGATGGACCAGTCCAAGGGCACAAAGTTAGGGGTGATGGAGAGAGAGAAAAGCGGTGAGGGAAGGCAGATGCAGACAAACAACAAAGGTGCCTGGGTGGAGGGGAGGGTGGGGATTCAAGACTTCATGGTGGCCTGGGCCCAGGGCCCCTGGACTATGGAGGCAGAAATTCTCCCTCTACCGCAGGCCAGTGGCTCCTCCTGCTAGCTGCCAGCCAATGGGGCTCTTGCCTGTCCTTCTAAACACCATGCAGAGTGGAAAGAGCACATCTCTGCACATCCTGAGTTTAAGTCCCATCCCTGATACTCACTTGCTGTGTGACCCTGGGCAAATCACCCACCTTCTCTGTGCCTTCCGTTGAAAACAAAAGCATGAGTTGAAATCCTGGTTCTACCATTAACTAGCGATGTGACCTTAAGCAAGTCACTTAATCTCTCTGATATTCAATCTCCTCATCAGAAAAATGGATCTATTAATGGTACCTAACTCTGATAAGATGAAAAGTACATAGGTTAAACACTTAGCCCACACTAGGCCCTTGCTATTATTAGCTGGTATTAACATAAACCTACTTTGTATTGGCTCATCAGCCAGTCTCAATCAAGGGCAGTTCGGCCCTCTGAGGAGTTTTTGCATATATGTGGGAGTATTTTTTGGTTATCAAATGACTGATGAGTACTAGCATTTAATCCCGGGTCCCACAGTTGCTAACTTCCTGCAATGTGTGGGACAGCCTTGCAAAATAAAAAATGTGCTTCTCTCAACCTGCCAATACCACCTGCATTGAAAAACACTGGCCAGTAACCTCAAAGGACCCTCCCAGCGACTTGGACCTCCAAGTCCAACAGGAGCAGTAACACCTCCCTGGGCCTCACTTTCCCATGTATAAAAATGGGAGACTGATTCATGCCTTGCATGACTGCTTGTGACCTAAACAAGGTAATGACAGAGCATCTACAGCAGGGGTCTTGGGAAATGGGGGCCACTGCCAACCCAGAGCGGGATAAATGGGGCTGTGAGGGCAAGTGAGCAGGGGGGCAGAGCTGGGTGGACCCCTGAATTATCAGAACAGCCCTTCCACCCCAGGACCCATGAACCCTGGTGTGGTGCAAGCCAGGGCAAGTGGCCGCTGTCCTGTAGCTTGCTGGTCCTTGCAGGACTCAGAGAAAGACAGGCCATTGGGATCTTAGCATCTCGCTGATCACAGCATGGGGTGGGTGTGGGGGGCAGGTCTGGGTTTGGAGGGACATCTGGGCATGGCCCTTCCTCCCAGGGCAGAGGTCTGTGGTGGCCGGCAGGGATAGATCCTGGGCTCCTGAGACAGGAGGGAAGAGGGGAAGGACCATGAGCTAGGAGGCGAAGAGAATGGCTGAGCCAGCCGTGAACAGGGACTTGATGTTGTGCGGGGGACTGACAGAAGGAGGGAGGAACACAGACATTTACCAGGCCTCCAACCAAGCGCCGTAACAGGGTAACATGCTTTACCTTCCTTATTTCATTTTATCCACACGACACCCTGCGAAGTAGGTGGTTTTGTCCCCATTTTATAAACAAGAAGACTGAAGCTCAGGCAGATTAAGTGACTTGTCCAAGGTCACACAGCTGGAAGAGGATCATGATTCTATCTCTTGCCCTATCTTTTCTCCTTCCTTCCCCACTCTTGTACCCACCCCAACCCCACTTTTTAACCCCCATTCAATGGCCTCCTCTGCTCTGAGGATAAAGATAACCGTGATCTATAAGGATCTCAGGCCCTGGCTCTGCCACCCTGTTCAATCTCATTTCACAACGTGCCCCAACCCTCCC
>NW_007783630.1:2586-2855 GCF_000696425.1 Galeopterus variegatus
TCTCAGGCCCTGGCTCTGCCACCCTGTTCAATCTCATTTCACAACGTGCCCCAACCCTCCCGACCCTGGGCCTAGTGACTTTTCTTTTAGTCCTTCATACTCTCTTAAGCCACTGTTCCCTGTATCTAGAATGCTCTTCCTTTCCTTTCAGCTGACATTGCCTCTCTTTCGGATCACAGATAGAGTGTCATTTCCACAGGGAAATCCTCTCTGAGCTCGTTGACTCATTCAAATCTCCCTGTTTCAAGCACATGTAGCCCCAGGACCCT
>NW_007783631.1:0-370 GCF_000696425.1 Galeopterus variegatus
CTCTTACTAAGCTTTTGGAAGCATTTGTGATGATTAGTGTCAGATCCAGGTTAATTTTTTTGTTTGTTTGTTTTTTTGGTGATTAGGGCATGGAACTATAAAAAATTCCTTTTTGTGCGTGCATATAGAACTAAAAAATATCAGTTTAGTTTTCTAACCGAGTCTATAACTTTGAATGAAACAAAAGGGAGCTTATATAAGGAAAATAACATGTTAATTGGAAAAAGAATTGATTTAGCATCTATTCTCAATTCCTATACTACCTTTTTATGTATCAAGAAAAGTACAGTAAGATTGGACAAGGAGCACAAAGAATAAGTACAATTTGTAACAATATACATACTAGTAATATTGATTTGATCCACATATG
>NW_007783631.1:2533-2855 GCF_000696425.1 Galeopterus variegatus
CATTCAATGTAAGATCATGAGAGCAAGGACTTTGTCCTATTTATCATATATCTCCAGGTCCTAGAACAGCTCTTTGCAGGTAATAGGCAATTGATTACTATTTGTTTAATGAGTGAATAAATAAGGTAGGTCTCATTATTATTCCCATTTAACAGATAAGGCAACTAAGGCACAGAGGAACAAAAGTCACACAGCTAGCAAGTAGCAGAGCTGGGATTCAAACCTAGGCAGTTAGGACCCAGAGCCCTTGCTAAAGAGAGGTATGAACACGGAGCTTTGGGAACAGAGAGGAGGATGCAGCTAATTTTGGCTTAGGGACTAG
>NW_007783632.1:0-964 GCF_000696425.1 Galeopterus variegatus
TGCTCCAGCCTTCAGTTTCTTCCTCCCATAACTTAATCCTGTGCAGCTCCAGCAGAATTCCTTTCTGAATCAAGTTGTGGTCACACCGAATCCTTCACTTCATTGTCTCCAGAGGCCACTACTAAAGTTTAGATCACTGAAAGGTCTCCAACCTTTTCTCCTTAGTGTATGGTAGCTGTCATGTGACATGACTTCCCTTTGTACCTTGAAGTGTACAATGGGAATGAAAAAATAGCTAACATTTTTGAGCCTTCCTTATGTGCCAGGTAGGATGCTAAGCCTTTAATATGCGTTTTGAGGGAAGTATTTGTATTCATTCATTCACCCACTCATTTGAAAGGTATATATGGACTGCACTCCAGACAGAAGTGAGCAAAACAGACAAAGTTCTAGCTCCCACGGAACCTTCAAGAAGACAGAAAGAGACAACAAACAAATATACAGTGTAGAAAGTGTTAAGACTACTATAAGAAATTGCAAGTAACAGGGATAGTTTGTGCTGGGGACTTTTATGTATTATGTGGTGGAAGTCAGGGAAGGCTTCTATGACATTTGAGCAAAGACCTGAAGGATTAGAAGAGTGAAAATAAATACATAATATATATATTTATGAAATATAAACATGAATATCATAAAATTTCATAAGGATAGGGGAAGTGGCTACTTGGTAGATATGTGACTGTGGGCAAATTAGTTTTTCTGTGTTTTAGTTTCATCATATGTAAACTCGTCATAAAAATAGTATTCACCTACATAGGGATGTTGTCACGAGGATTCATATATGTGTAAATTGCTCACATAGAATGGTGTCTGGCACATAGTTAGCACTGAAAAAAAGTGATATATGTTATATATGTGTGTGTGTGTATATATCTATATATATATAGATAGATAGATATATGTAATATATACATGTAAATATAAAATCATAAACACACTATTTTTGGCAAGTGAGGTGACTTTT
>NW_007783632.1:2307-2855 GCF_000696425.1 Galeopterus variegatus
AGGGCTTTAAAATGGTACCATTAGGGGCCAGCCCATGGCTCACTTGGGAGAGTGTGGTGCTAATGACACCAAGGACACAGATTCAGATCCCTGTATAGAGATGGCTGATTAGCTCACTTGGGAGAGCATGGTGCTGACAACACCGAGTCAAGGGTTAAGATCCCCTTACCGTTCATTTTTTTAAAAAAAATAATAAAAAATAAATGGTATCATTGATGGTTTTGGGCAAGATGTAATAGGTCCATTGCACCCTATTTTTTTTCCCCACTGATTACAACGAAAAGCCCTGGGCAAAATGTATAAAGCAACTATGAGAGAGTCTGAAAGGTGGAGGAAAGAAGGTAGACTGGTTGAGGACCTCAGGACTCAAAGCACAGCTCAGCATGGGTTACCTGTTCCTATGTACCCTGGTCTTAGTGCTAGAGCAATCTGTGGCGTACAACTGCAGGCCAAATTTATAAAAAGAGAAAACCTGATCAAGAAAAATCTGTCTGTATCCAAAGGATCTGGAATAGGGTGCCCTGCACAATGAAATCCCTTTGACTATA
>NW_007783633.1:0-507 GCF_000696425.1 Galeopterus variegatus
ACATCTGGCACCTGAGATTGGAAACATAAAAACAGATATCCACATGATTAATCATGTTGTACGAGGAGTTCCTCAAAGAACCAGGCAGCACTGACCTCACTGAGCTAAGTAAATTCCAAGTGTTCTCCGTCCTTACCTGGGAGCCAGAGCAGCAAGAGCCCCAGGAGCTGAGCAGGGGCCTTCATGTCCATGCTGTGTCCTGACTGGGACTGACTCCTGCACAGGATGTGAGCAGCCTATCAATAAGTCTTCAGGGCAGGGGGCTGTGCTCTGGGCACATGCAAATCACAGGTGCTGGGGCAGGGCTGGGCACAGCTGCAGGGCTGGCTCATCTCAGTTACTCAACAGAAGTGCAGTGTCCCCAGGTGTCCCAGACCAGACCAGGGCAGCACAGCTTTGCCTTCAGAGATAGCGTTTCTCTCTGAGGGCATATGACAGAATCAGTCTACTGCCCTGTGAGCAAAGTATTCTATTGCTTTCTCCAAGGTTCAGGGCATGCTTCTCTTT
>NW_007783633.1:1751-2855 GCF_000696425.1 Galeopterus variegatus
CAAATTTCTTCAAGTTTCTAAGAGAACATAGCTCTCAATGGCTTGGTTTATGACAGCAAGTCCCAAGCAGGGTGAAGAGAGAAGCATGCAGGAAAGTAAAGGTCGAAACCCTGTATGAGGTGTTGGAACAAGAGTGGGGTAAGGAGGGTGTCCCCACATGGGAGTGGTTGGTAGTACTATTGGCTCAGTGTGGGTGTCCCAGAGGAAGGGGATGAAAGGAAGGGGGTTCACATTGGTAGGGCTCAAAATACAGGTGTCGGAGTCCAGGCAGGGTGAGGAAGACACCTATGCAGGAGGTTTTGAAGGAGGCGATGGTCACAGAAGGAGTAACAGAGCTGGAGCAGGATGTGCGGGTATGTGCATGAAGAGTTGTCTGCCACGGAGGTATAGGTGATGATAGCAAGAGATTGGTTTAAGGAGGGAGACTGATCAATTAAGCAAATGCATTACTGACAATGACAGCCAAGGTTTTCACTTGAGCAAATCTTACAGAAAGGAGTTACAGATAATGAAAAGGGAGTTTATTTGAATAAACTCTTTCATTTTGGGATGGAATTAGAGATATCAGTGTAAACTCATGGTTTCTTGTAGATATAGAAATGATTACCAAGACATAACCCTATTGTAAGTTGAGGCCATCTGGACTTGTGATGGATCTACTTGTAGGTTTTTGACTTTACATTGGGTTTATGGGGGGTACTAAATGCATTTTTGACTTAAGATACTTTCTTTCTTTCTTTCAAGTTTATTTATTAAAATTATTATTTTTTGCATTCTAAGATGTTGTTGAAGAGCTGTTGGGGGGAAGGGGAAAGGGAAGGGGGATTAGGGTGAGAGAAGGAAGGAGGGGGTTGTGGTCGAGGCACATGGTATTCCTCTCATTCTTGCAGGGGAGACAAGGGGGCTTCCAGCAGTGGCTTGGTCTTTGCTGGACTGGATGCAGATATCAGGGGGCTTGGCTGAAGCCCTGGGCCTCCCTTTGCTCAGGCTCAGGAGACCAGGGGTCTTCCAGCAGTGGCTCATTGGTCACCACAGGGCTGGTGGCAGGTGTTGGGAGACATGGCTTAGGCCCCCCACCCTCCCTGCTCCCTGGCTTGTGAGACC
>NW_007783634.1:0-464 GCF_000696425.1 Galeopterus variegatus
GAAATTGTGGAGGGGCATCAAGATGTGAAGCCAGGTAGAGCCTGAGCCAAGTGAAACTGCTATGAGGGCCAGGTGGACATCAGGGTCTAAAAGGCATGTTCTCACAGTGTTTCCTAATGGTAAATGCTGCGCTTGATAAAGATTCCTGGGCTCCATCCCAAGCCTTCTGAATCACAATCTGCAAAAGATCAGCTTGGGAACCTGTGTAATTATTGGTTTTGTTTTTGTTTGTCACTGTGCAAGTTTGGGAAACATTGCTAGATAGAGTAGTTGTCCACCTCAGCTGCACATCGGACTCACCTAGGGAGACTTAAAAAAAAATACTGGTGTCCAGGCCCCACTTTACATCAATGAAGTTGGAATCTCTGAAGGTGGAACCTAGGTAATTATGTTTTTAAACATTCTCCAGTACATTTTGAGGGTGTGTGAATGGCTGAGAATTACCACCTCAAAGGAATTTCCTG
>NW_007783634.1:2480-2855 GCF_000696425.1 Galeopterus variegatus
ACAAAAAAAAAGGAAAAAAAAAAAAAAAAAAGAACTGCTAAACTATTGAGATAAAATATTTGACATGAGTAAAAAGAACTATTAATATTAGTAGTAATAGCTCATGTTTATTAATTGTTCTTTATGTGCATTTTGTCATTGTCACTGATAGTGCAGAAATCACATGTCAGTTGTTTAAACAGACGTTTCTACTCTTGTTTTCCGAAATTTCACTAGTCTTGAGTCCCAAATGAAGTCAATCTCATAAAAGGAAAAAAGAAAAAACTTCATAGGAATTACCTTCATGTAGGGTATAGAAATTACCAGACAGTGGGAAGTGAATTATAATAGCAAACATTCTTACGTGTCTATGTTTTATGTGAGTTCCCTTAGAAG
>NW_007783635.1:0-1097 GCF_000696425.1 Galeopterus variegatus
AAAAAAAAAAAAAAAAAAAAAAAAAAAAAAAAGGGAAGCCAAAAGAGAAGACAGCAAGAGGCAAACAAAAGACCAAAGATGAAGGGGATGCCTTTTAGAGTCAGAGAGGTAATGATGAGGAATTTTATTCATTCACTCTCAGATCCTCATAAATACAGAAGTCTGAAGAATCAGATAGTGAAGCTTTGGAAAATAAAATTAACAATGCCAGGAAGAATCAGAGAATGAAGAAAAGTAGTAAGAGTGAAGTAGAAGATGTGAAATTAATAACTTGCAGTATAGAGAAGGCCAAGTGGGAAGCCTTAGTCTTTGAATACAAGCCTGTTGTTAGCAGAAGATAAGGAGCTTGTGTTACATCTGCTCAAGAGTCAAGGCTAAATAATTCCTGCTGTTCTCTTCTTGAAATCCCCTGGTCATGACTATGTTGGCTGTAAGTCAAAAGAATTAGCTTTGGAGCAGTTAGGTAACATGAGTCCTATGCCTTAAGGATCAATGCAAATGCAGACCAAAGTGATATATTTTGAACCCCCTTCCTGCCCCATCATAGAATACACTTAAGTGACAGCAGATTATAAGAATTTCCTGATCCCATTACCAGGATGTATGTTGTTTATCCATTACTTTATTTCACTCTCAAGTTGTAGAGTCTTTGTCTCATTTTTAGAAATTCTTCTCTTGTTTATTATACTGAATGTACTATGTACTATTTAACAAAATTGCTCATAGTTTTGAGATATTTAATATTTCCAAAGAGAGAATATGATGGAGTATCCCTAAGAAATGAATATTTTTGAATTGGGATTATAAATAATAAACCTCTTTCCTATTTTCAATAAGAGTAAAATATTTAGGAATAAATTTAATAAAAGATATGTAAAATCTCTACATTGAAAATACCAACACAGTACTGAGAAAAATTAAAGACCTAAATAAAGGGAGAGAGAGGCCATGGCAATGGATTGGAAGATTAAAATTATATGACATTTCTCCCCAAATTGATCTGTAGATTTAATATAATCCTTATCATAATCCCATAGGCTTTTTTTTGTAAAATTGACAAGCCAGTTCTAACAGTTACATGGAAATGTAAGAGACTA
>NW_007783635.1:2430-2855 GCF_000696425.1 Galeopterus variegatus
GTAGAAAAACCCATAACCTCTACCAAAAAACTCATAGAGCTGATAAACGAATTCAGTAAAGTTGCAGGATACAAAATCAATATGCAAAAATCAGTAGCATTCTTATACACCAATAACAAACAAGCAGAAAAAGAAATGAAGAAAGCAAGCCCATTTACTACAGCTACCAAAAGAATTAAATACCTAGGAATAAATTTAACCAAAGAGGTGAAAGATTTCTACAGTGAGAACTACAAAATTCTGCTGAAAGAAATTCAAGAACATACCAAAAGTTGGAAAGACATTCCTTGTTCATGGATTAGAAGAATTAACATTGTGAAAATGTCCATACTCTCCAAAGCGATCTACAGATTCAATGCAGTCCCTATCAAAATACCAATGACATTCTTCACAGAAGTAGAAAAAACAATCCTAACATTCATATG
>NW_007783636.1:0-439 GCF_000696425.1 Galeopterus variegatus
TATTTTCTCCTTGGAGATTGTTTTCCCTTCTCGGTGTTACCAGATCAATGATTTGAAGAAGTATAAACCTGAAAATTAATCCTGCCCATCCTTTTGTGCCAAATACCCACAGGGCCTGCCAGCTCCTTTGGTAGTCAGTAAATATTACATATTCCACATGCACACGTGTGTGCACGCACCACACACATGCATACACAACCAACCACACACCTTCAAGCACACACATATACATGTATACAAAGCACACATGCAGAGTACAAAAAACTTCTGTTTCTCCTAACACCCTAAAATAACAACCCCTCACTCTGTTCAGATTTTCATAGCTTTCAAAGACATAATGTTTCTTTTCGGTCAGTTCCTGTCTATTCAAGAAGAAAGTCCCATCTTCAGTTTTCTTTGTATGCCCAGCTGCTCTAACATGGCTTCCCACAGAGAAGGT